>NC_057863.1:597884290-598154290 GCF_019393635.1 Dromiciops gliroides
TTTGATTCTAACCCACTGATGAGGCCACTAATTTAGTCCATACCTTTATCACCTCTTCCCTGAATTATTTTTTCTTCTTTATTTTTAATTTTATTTTTGGGGGAGGGTAGGAAAATGAGGGTTAAGTGACTTTCCCAGGGTCACGCAGCTAGTAAGTATCAAGTGGCTGAGGCCAGATTTGAACTCAGGTCCTCCTGAATCCAGGGCCAGTTTTATCCACTGAGCCACCTAACTGCCCACCCTTTTTTTCTTTAAACACTTACATAGCAATGAAAGATTTAAAAAGCATTTTGCTCACAACTCTTCAGCCTGGACCTCTGCAATCTGGCTCTGGTCTACTTGTCCAGCAGACTCAGTGCTGTGGACAAACTGTATTACTTATGCCCCCATTTTCCTGCTGTTGCTCAGTTCCATATATTTTTTCAGAAATGATCCATTGACATATCTGCCTCTTGAAAATTTCCTCTAAGATCCATGAGGTGTGGCTTCTTCCGTGAAACCTCTCAGGGTTCTTCTAGACAGAAGCCATATTTCTTCCACCATCTCTCATCCCTCCTTGACATCTACTCTGTATTTATCTCCTTAAGCTCTTAGGGGGCCCTATGAAGCTTTGGATGTGTGTTATATTCAGGGTATGTTTACTGAAACACCAATCTCACTGCTACTGGCTCATTTCCTTATTAAGTGTCCTTATGGGTTTAAATTTGTCTAGCAGGTATGGATACCTCAGATAATCAAAATCACAGAAATTATCTTTAATTGGCTCACCTTACCATAGTTCAAGCTGAAGAAAAAAAAATCTCCTCTCCCTTTTGGTTTAGCTTTTCCTCTTTCAATCTTAAATCAAATTTATTGCCTTAGAATAAAATCATTGAAAATGCTTATATACTTTAATAGCAATTTCAAATAGCACAGGAGCATAAACAAGCATTAATATAAAGCATGGCAGGATGAATTATAAATGGCAGTGGGGTAGGGCACAAAGGAACTGTGGACTGGACTCTGCTGCAGTTGCTGGTTCCTGGCCAGCTCCCTAGTCTGGAGTCTAGTCAACTCTTGCTGGCCCACTCAGTCATGTCTCTCCCCACTTTCATGCATGCTCTGCCAAACCACATGTGCAGACATACCCCCAGCCCACCATGTTTCTCTGGCAATGTTTCTGGGGGAGGGGTTACATGTGATTGAATTATTTGTATGTATATATGTGTATGCATGAATATATGTATATATATGTATATATGTGTGTGTGTGTGTATATATGTATATGTGTGTATATACATATACAAATGATCCACTTCTGTGTAAAGCAGATGAGACAATGGTAACAGGTGATGGAAAGGTCAGCTACTAAATTTCTATTTTCCTTCTGTCTTCCATACCAAGGGGAATGATCCTTAAACTGAGAAGGAGAAAATAAAAATTGTTAATAGAAAGCTGAGACTCAAACTGAGTGCTAAGTTCATCATAGATGATTTAGTTACCTTCATTGGGTTTAAATAAAAAAAAAACCCACCCAGGTGAACTATTCCACAAAGTACCAAAATAATGATCTGCAGGTGTAATTGTAAAGCCATTTGACAATCATCTTTTAAAAATCATGTAGACTTTGAAAGCTGTTGGAGGATTGGGGAAGGGAGGCTGTTCAAAAAAATGATGTTGAAGATTTTAACTGTAGGCTGGTGAACTTGACTTTGATTCCAAGCAAAATTCTAGAACAAATTATTAAAGGGATGGTTCCTGAGCATTTAGAAAAGGAAAGGCAGTGATCACTAAAAAGTAGAATGGGTTCTTTGAGAATAAGTAATCCTAGACTAACCTCATTTTCAGTTTTTGATCCAGTTATCAGTTAGAGGGGAGTGTCATAGATGTAGTAATATGGCTGCATTTCAGGAAGGCATTTGACAAAAAGTGTCTGATAATGTACATGTAGACAGGGACAGAGAAATATCAAACATCCAGACCCAAACAACTGTAATGAGTATTAACGAGGAAGGACTGCAGTATCTGTTCTTGGACCGCTTCATAGAATCACAGTATCACAGAATCTCAGCTTTGGAGGTGACCCCAAGTATCACATGGTCCAGTGAATACTGAAAAAAACAAAACAAAGCAAAACAAAACTATAATTTCCAGAGGCTCCCTATGACTTCCAGGCTCAAATATAAAGTTCTCTGCTAGGTATTTAAAACTCTTCACAACCTGTCTCCTTACTACCTTTCCAGTCTTCTTACTCTTTCCTCCCCCACCCACTCTCGGATTCAGCTACATTGACCTCTTTGATGTTCCTCACATACCACCTTTTATCTCCTTTGCAATGAATGCCCTGACCCCCCCCACACACACACACACCCACACCCATGCCTAGAATGGTCTTCCCTCCTCATTTCTGCCTCGACTTCTCTGGCTTCCTTCTTATTTCCTTATTTCCCACCTGGTACCTTCCACCTGAGATGATCTTCCATGCCTACTCTGTATAAATTTTGAATGTGCATAATAGATTACATCTTGTTTCCCCCATTACTCCTTGAGAGTAGGGATAGTGTTTTTGTATTCCCATCCCTTAACACAGTACCCCAGCACATAGCAAGTGCTTAATAAATGCTTGTTGACTGACTAACTAAACAAGAATATCTTCTGTAACACATTCAAGGAATCCAGCCATGACTTGAAAATGTCCAATAAGGGGCAGCTAGGTGGTGCAGTGGATGAAGCACCAAACCTGGATTCAGGAGGACCTGAGTTCAAGTCCATCCTCAGACACTTGACACTTACTAGCTCTGTGACCCTGGGCAAGTCACTTAACCCTCATTGCCCCACCCCACCCCCAAAAAAGTCCAATGAAAGGGAATCCACCTCTGCCTGAGGTAGCCCATGTTATTCTTCAACTCTCATTGTTAGGAATTTTCCTCGGAAATGGAGCCTAAATTTGCCTCTTTGCTATTTCCACCCATTGTCCTACTTCTTCCCCCTGGGGCCAAGCAGAATGAAGCTAACCCTCTTCCCTATGAGTGCCATTCAAATACCCCAAAATAGCTATTATACTCTATATCCCAAGTCTTCTCTTCTTCCGGCTAAACATCCCTAGAGCCTTCAACCATCCTCTTCTTCCTCCTCACTATCCAGCAGGAACTCAAGACCTTTCCCCATCCCGCTCGCCCTCCCCCAGACCCGCTCTAGCTTTTCAATGTCTTCTCTAGAATAGCCCATCTAGACTGGAGGATCTAGGCTTCCACAGGAGCGTAAGCTCCTTGAGGCCAGGAGTTGTTGTTTTTCATCCCGGAATCCCCAGTATCCAGAAGGTTCTTAATGTTTATCGAGATGTACTGAGTGTAATGGAGTGAGTGGCTTGGTTGCCTTCTTCATCTGAATCCTCAGCCTAGAACCCTGACTCAGGAAGCCACAGTCAAGGGAGGCATTGTCTGGCTGTGGTGAGCATACCAGAGGCTGGCCTGCAGGCCTTGGAGCCTGACTTGGCAGGGAGACTCAAAGGGCACAGAGGTGGGGTGTCTTGTCTGCAGTTGGCTAAGCTGTTTCATCAGCTGCCCTGGGTCTGGCAACAAAATGCTGTCATGCCTGACTCCGGGCAGGATCTGGGCAGGATTCGGGCAGGATCCAGAGCTAATGAGATGCTAATAAGGGCTGACACAGGGCCCTTTGACTCATGACACTCCCTCCAGCCTTTTCCCCAAACCTCAGAAAGACAACCTGGGGAAGGAGTCTGGGTTCAGGCCTCCCCAGGCCAAGGTCGGGGAAATAGACATTGAGGGTGAGGGTTAGGTTATGAGTGTCAGGCATCTGAGTCCCCAGTTGCTATTGATCAGCTATCATCACTCTCACCCAAGAGTTCCGGCTTTCTTCTCTCCACTCCAACAGTCGTTTGACTAAGGGTGCTGTTCAGTGCTCAAAGAAGGAAGAAAGGGAGAAGGGAAAGAAAGAACCCAAGAGTCTGGTCATCTCATTTCCCAAAAAGTTAGGTTCATCCCACCTTAGCCTGGCTGAAGGTGTCTTTCTGTCCTCATTGGGATAAAATTTTCAATCCCTGCCTTAATGATTGTGTCTGGTGGGTGGGGAGATCTCCCCAAACCAGGGAATAAGCTTAAGGAATCAATATGGACCCTGAATCAGGACACAGATTTTCACCTCCCTGGGCACAAACATTGGCACTTCCATCTAGAGACTCCATTCTTGCCATGTGCTGAAGACCCTCCAGGAAGCTGGCAGGTTCAGCCCTTTGGTGATGAGACACTGGTCCAAGGGAGGCAGCTGGGGTATAATAGAAAGAAATCCTGAGCCAGCTGATAATACCTATGTGACCTGGACAAATCCCCTTACCTCTCTGGACCTCTGTTTCATTATCAGTTAACTAAAGAGTTTGGCTTAGATGAGCTTTCCAGTCCCTTCCAGAGCCAAATCCTCCTTCCAATATTTATACATCTGTGGAACTGTATTCTCATCAACAGAGGCCTTCCCTCCATCAGTGTAACGTGCAACCCACCCGTGCATTCTCATCTCTGGGGTTCTTTTCCCTCTCTATCCTTAGAGGCCTCCCTAGCAGAAGATGGCAGATCATCCCTCAGAAGACTATAAAGACTTCAGGGCTCTAGGTGGAGCATGACACCCCCTCTTAGCCTGAGTCCTCCATCTCACCTTCTCCACTCAGAAAATTCTACATTGTCAGAGCCAGAAAGAACATGAGAGAGAACATTGAACACGGGATGGCATAAATGGAAGAGACTTTAGCAGATAGAATGTTAGGACTGAAGAGACCTTAGACATAGTAAATATTAGGGATGAAACATTTCTTAGAACAAAGCTTCTTAAACTGTGGGTCACCACCCCATACGTGGGACCACAGAACTGAATGTAGGGATCGAGAAAAACTTGACAGTGTTTGATTTGTATATCCATTTTATATACTTGGGGTTGAGGAAAAACTTGTTGGATGAAAAGGGGTCACCAGTGGGAAAAGTTTAAGAAGCCCTTCCTTAGAACGTAGAATATCAAAAATGCAAAGGCTTTTGTAACAAAGAGTGTAAGAGCTGAGTGGGGCAGTAGAACATATAATGTCAGGGCTAAAAAGAATTTTGAGCATAATCACCAAAGGGGGCATTATATGTTATTTAGCCCAAGTCTGCATTTTATCAAATGGGGGAATTGATGCCTAGTCAATAAAAGAAGATGGCCTCAAAAATTAGTGTCAGAGACAAGGATTTAGGCCCTCAGGCTTGAGTTTTTCCCATCCTGTCCCATTGCCTCTCCTAAAGCTCAGTTTCTCTGTCTTTCTCTCTGTCTCTCCCTACCTCCCTCTGTCTCTCTCTCTGTCCCTCTCTCCTCTCTCCCTCCCCCTCTCTCCTCCTCTCTCTCTCTCTCTCTCTCTCTCTCTCTCTCTCTCTCTCTCTCTCTCTCTCTCTCTCTCTTTCTCTCTTCTCTGTCTCTATCAACCTCTCCCTCCCTGTCTCTCTCATCTCTCTGTCTATTTCTGTCCCTCTCTCCTCTCTCTCTCCTCTCTCTGTCTCTCTTCTTTTCCTCTGTCTCTATCTCTGTCTCTCTTTCCCCTCTCTCTTCTCTCTCTGTCTCTCTCTTCTCTCGCTTCTTTCTGTCTCTCTCTCCCTCTGTCTCTCTGCCTCTATCTCTGTTTCTCTGTCTCTGCCTCTGTCTCTGTCTCTGTTTGTCTGTCTGTCTGTCTCTCTCCCCCGCTCTGCTCCACCGCCAGCTTGCCCTCCTAGTATTGCCCCTGCATCCTCTCAGTCCTCTGTATCAAGGCCCCCTCCATGCCTCTCTGATTTTAGGTGCAGGTTTCGGTCAGGGCTTCTGAAATAATGTCCCATGGCTGGCTGGCTCCTGAGGCTGAGCCCTACCCTGCTGTGTGATACTTTAGCAGGCTGTGCACCCTCTCTGAGCCAAAGTGAAATGAACAGCCCGTGCTGCCTTATCCAGAGAGGTGAAGAGGCATTCCATAGAGAGTCCTTAAACCAACCCCTGCCTTCCAGGCTCTCTCCCTGACACAGAAGCCCCAGAGACCTTGAGCTGTCTTTCTGCAGAAATGGTGACCTTCAGGCTGCATTAACTGGCTCCTTTCTGCTCTCTTGTAATTAGTCCTCTGATTGGTATTCTGGTGGTTGTGAGATTATTACACATTGTCATGTTAATGAGCACCCCCCCACACACTTACTTCAGCTGCTCCTTCAGCATAAAAGACTTCTCTCCTCTGGCTTCTCCTCATCCTTCCCCCACCCCCAACCCCCATCAGTCACCCAAGGAAATAGTCCCTACATAGAGAAAATACCCAACCCCCAGCCCCCGACCAACATCGGGGCCCAGGAGGGCAAAGATCTGGAGTCCACAAGGGACCCCTTCCCTCCTTAGCTGGAGGAGGCTCTGGATCCCATTATTTCTGTGAAAAGAGATTCCAAGAATGTCGGAACAGATTGTGGTATAGGAATCGTACGGACTATTACTGCATTGTGAGAAATGACAGTTTCAGAGAATACGGAGTGTCAGGCCCTGACACAAAAAGAACGTGAACAGAACCAGGAGAACAATGTGTATAATGAGGGCAGCGATATTGTAAATACAAACAAAGAAATCTGATTCTGCAACAGCTGACCATCCGAAGTTATCTGATGAAGCACGAGACCTCTTTCCTGGCAGACACAAGGAGCACAAATAGACAGACGTCCTTGATAGGGCCATTGGGTGGATTCATTCTGCTGGGCTGTGCCCATTGGTTACAACGGGTTTTTTCTTTCTTTCTTTTAGTTTTGAATGGGTATGTATGGGAGAGAGGTATTAGCAATAATGATGCTAGGGGGAAAAAAGAGCTCTATTGTGGCATTTTTAAAGGGCGATAACAGAAAGAAGTTCAAAAGGGAGCACAGACAACAGGACAGCTTTGAAAGTAATGTGTAAAAAATATGATATACTTTTTTAAGCAAGCAGTGTGAAATAGATAGTCATGGCTTTACCAAGAATTTTTTTTGCCTTCTTTGTGTATGGAAATGCTCTTTTTTGGTCTTTAAGTTAGGCATTAAAATATTTTTTTTAAAGGAAAGACATAAGAAAGCTTTAGCTAAAGCGCAGGACTTAGAACTGGCAGGTATGGAAACTGAGGCCCAGGGAGGTAAGGTTACTTGCCCAAAACCACACAAGTCAGTAAATGGCAAAGCCCAGACCCAAATCCAGGACTTCTGGCTCCAAATCTAATGCTATTTTTACTGAATGGGACTACTCGGAAGACTTGTGTCACTCAGGGACCCTTGGGGTTTTTCTGTACTTTTTTGAGGCCTATCAGCTTGATCCAGTTGAGTCCTGTATGGAATGAAACATTCAAGACTTTCCACAATCTGATTCCAATCCACTTTTCTAGGTTCATTTCCCCTGGCTCTCCTTCCTGCCTTCTACTGTCTGGCTGTACTAGGTCCCCTTGGATTGACATCTGCTCTATCTCCCGTCCCTGAGCACAGCCTGTCTTTTCACAGAGTCCTCAATCTGCAGCAGGAGGGGCCTCAGAGGTCATCTTGTCCAACTGAGACCCTGGGAGGTTAAGTGATTGCCCAAGGTCTTGTCGGGAGAGCTCGGCATCGAAGGTGGGATGTGAACCCATAGCTCCTGACTCCAGAGTCAGAATTCTTTCCATAGCACAGTGGGACTTGCTTTATCACATTCTGCCTTGTGCTGTACCAATTAGGTCCTGTTTTCCCTGCTAGACTGTTACTTTTTTTGTTTTTGTTTTTGTTTTTTGTTTTGTTTTGTTTATGTGGGGCAATGAGGGTTAAGTGACTTGCCCAGGGTCACACAGCTAGTAAGTGTCAAGTGTCTGAGGCTGGATTTGAACTCAGGTACTCCTGAATCCAGGGCCGGTGCTTTATCCACTGCGCCATCTAGCTGCCCCTCCCCTGCTAGACTGAACATTCCTTGAGAACAGGGACTGTGCTGCTTTGGGGGGGCCATCTTTGTATATCTAGAGGCCCCCTACAATGCCTGGGACATAGAGAGTGTGGTCCTGAACTGGGACAAGAGTTAGAGATAATATGAGGTAGTGAAAAGGGAGCAGGTTTTGGACTTGGGTTTGAATCTTCCCAAGTACCTGTATGACATTGGTCATCACTCAACCCTTCTAGGCCTCAATTTCCCCATTTATCAAACCAGGGGCCTGGACGGTTTCTAAGGTCCCTTTCTTCATGAAGGTATCTAAGTGATTCAGGGAAAGTGGTCTGGATTTGGCAGTCAGAATTCCTGGAGACCGGAGAAGCCAGAATGTGATGGGGTTGGGGAAAAGACAACACCCAAGGGAGACCTGGGCCGGATGATTCCCAAACATTTCTCTCTTGATCTCCACCCCTGCCTCAGCCACCTGAGCTGGGGAAGTGCTCGGCTCCACTGTGGCCCCAGGCTCTCATACCACCCAAGCATCCCACGTCTTGGGGGCCACCTCTTTCACTCTCTGTCTTCCCTTTTCCCCCACCTAAACTCTTGCACTGGGTTGAGGTTCCCAGGGGAAGGACAAACATGGAGAGGGAAGCAGACGCTAGGTTGGTAGATGTCATCAGCACCCCAGACGCCAGCGCCCCCCCCCCCCAGCCGCTGTTGTACCTAGGGCCTGGGGATTGCTGGTTCTGGGTGTTTTCTTTTTGTTCCCAGAAACTTTATCTAGTCTGGCATCTACAAGTCTGGCTCTGCTCTGACTTTACCATTCCTGCCGCTGCTTCCCCACCCCCCTCCCGGGCTTTCTTTCCCTTGTTCTTTCCCCTAGAGGCAAGCACACAGGGCTGGTGCTCAAGGTCTAGTTTCTGCTTTGCCACTGACTAGTTAGACTTGGACTCTCAGGCATGTTTTTTTTTCCTTTGTAAAATAAAATGGTTTAACTTGAGAGTCTCTGAGGGCCCCCCTTTAAGGTCCCTTTTTCTGTTGTAGCAGGAAAAAGCGCTGGGTTTGGAGACAGATGATCTGAATTGAAATCTTGGGCCTGCTATTTGCTGGCTGTGTGACCTTGGGTAAGTCACCTCTTTGGGCCTCGCTTTCTCCATGTATAAAATGAAAGACTTTGGTTAGATGATCTTCGGAATACTGACAGTTGAGCCACTATAAGTTTCCTAGATTCTTACTTTACCTTCAATCCTCTTCTCTCCAAACATGAGACAATATGAACCTTTCAGACTATGGGCCAGCCTGATGATGGTATGCCACCACTGAAATGAGCACAGCTTCAATTAAATACTCCTTAGCCGGGGCACCTAGGTGGCACAGTAGATAGAGTACTGGCCCTGAGTTCAAATCTGGCCTCAGACACTTGACACGTACTAGCTGTGTGACCCTGGGCAAGTCACTTAGCCCTCATTGCCCCACTTAAAAAAGAAAAATACTCCTTAGCATGCCACCTAGCACATGATAGCTGCTTGGTAGAAAATTGTTGATAGATGGGTTAATTGTTTGAAAACTACTTCTTCCCCAGTGAGGGTGTGAGTAGAACCCTGGTAAGTATATGAGTTTCCCTCTACTAATATTGGCTACAGAAGAAGCAGGGCAGGGATTACTGAACCAAGTTTGCAGAGGGGGAAACTGACGCAAAGATTGGCAAAGTGGCCTGCTTGAGGTCCCATAGCAAACTAAATGGTGCAGATGAGTCTTCTAACTCCCAGTCTGTGGGTATTTCCGCATTTTTTTAGTCCAGACCTGCAATTTGATTAGTGTACAAAACTCCCTATGTGAAATTGCCTAGCGATGAAGATAGCAATGCATCTGTAAATTGCGATCTCTGAGAGCTGCCTGGATCACAGAGAGGTTATGTGACTAGCTTTCATCACAGAGCTAGTATGTGTTGGAAGTAGGACTTGAACTCAGGTCTAGGCCAGACTGCCTGGATTAATAAAATCTTTCAGGTCGATTTGGCAAACATTTATCGAATCCAAACAAACTAGCATTTCTACAACCCTTCAAAGTTCACAAAGTGCTCTCCTCACAGCAACGTGGTATGACGAGTGGTTTAAGTGGTATTGTCCCCATTTGGCAGGGAACTGAGGCCCCAGGAGGTCATCTGACATACCCAGGCTGCTAAACAGAATCCTCAGCTCTGGAGGGGACAGAATTGAGCGTAACTGCCCTCGGGTAGCCCATCCTCTTAGAGGGGAAAGAGTCTGTGGTATGAAACAGCCATACACGCATCTGGCTTTTTTATTCAGACTTGTGACTTAGAAAACACAAAACCAAAACAACTTTATATGAATTTAACCATCAACAAACACGAACATTTCAATATGCAAAGAACAACAACAACAAAAAGGATTCTGTCTGAACCCATGAAGTTCTGTTACGTACAGTTTGCTTTTAAGTGTATGTTAAATTTAACAAGGCAGTAAAATAATTATCCTTGTTCACATCCTGGTTTTTGTTTTATTCTGTTACATGCTGTCTCTGGCACATAGTAAGTGCTTACTAAATGTTTGTTGCTGACTAGTGTTGACTGGCCTTATTTTTAATGCTCTTTCCTTCTTTTTCATTTGTTTTCTCATTTCTCTCTCCTTCTCTCTCTCTCTTCCCTCTTTCTTTCTTTCTTTCCTTCTTTCTTTCTTTCCATTGCAGGGAAGAGAGAGCTAGACCAGGAACTTAGGAATACTTGAGTTTAAATTCAGTCTCAGACACTTACTAACTGTAAGTTAGTAACCACTGTTTGTCTCAGTTTCCTCATCTGTAAAATGGAGATAAAAGTACTTACCTCTTAAGGTTGTTATGAGAATCAAATGAGAAAAATAGTAAAGCACTTAGCATAGTGTCTGGTACATAGTTAATTCTATAGAAATATTAGCCACTATTATCAGCTATTAATTTCTTTCCTTTTTCTTTCTCCCTCCTGCCTTTCCTTCCTTCCTTCCTCCCCTCCTTTCTTTCTTTCTCTTTCTTTTTCTTTGTTTTTTTGTTTTTGTTTTTGGTGAGGCAATTGGGGTTAAGTGACTTGCCCAGGGTCACACACCTAGTAAGTGTTAAGTGTCTGAGGCTGGATTTGAACTCAGATCCTCCTGAATCCAGGGCTGGTGCTCTATCCACTGCACCACCTAGCTGACCCTGCCACCTAGGTGCCCCTCTTTCTTTCTTTCTTTCTTTCTTTCTTTCTTTCTTTCTTTCATCCCTTCTTCCCCCCTCTTTCCCTCCCTTCACATCTATCACTACCAACTAACTCACCCTTTACCCTTTCTTGAAACAATTAAATATAGTCAAGCAAAACCAAGCTAACACATTTTCTATATTTGAAAAGGCATGTTTCATTCTGTACTCTAGTCTATTACTTCTCTGTCAAGAAACAGGAGGCCAGGGGCAGCTAGGTAGTGCAGTGGATCGAGCACCGGCCCTGGAGTTAGGAGTACCTGAGTTCAAATCTGGCCTCAGACACTTAACACTTGCTAGCTGTGTGACCCTGGGCAAGTCACTTAACCGCAATTGCCTCACTAAAAAAAAAGAAAGAAAGAAACAGGAGGCCAACTTCATCATGTGGCTTCTAATGTCATGATTGGTCACTGCATTGTGATAAAATAATGGAATTTGGCAGATGCCCAGGGGCCCCATCTAATTGATTTAGTATTGTTTGAATTAGGTGAGAATGAGAAACTGACTAAGTACCTACTTAAGGATGATTGGATGGAGGCCACACCTAGCCAGCACTGAGTGATGTGTTGGTGCACTTCTGACATCAGCAAGGGACCACTCTCAACAAACCAGCTTTAAGGACCTCCCCTTTGGGGGAGGGAGAGAGGAACTAGGAAGTAGATGCTCACTCATAGAAGAGCTGCTTTTTGGTGGGAGGGAGGGGCACCCTCTTAGTCATTCAGACACCAGCTTGATGGTGAGAGATTTCATGTTGGTTGCTAGGAAAGGAAATTGCTTTCTTTCTCTCTGGCTATACCGAATTAGATCTGAGCTAGGATTTCCACACTATAAGGAATCTGTTACCAATCTCTCTCTTCACTAACTTATAATACATATTTTAATAAATCTTTAAAAGCCTAAACTCTTACTGAATTTATCAGTGATTTTAGCCAGTTTCTCCCCAAGACTGGAATGGGGGGCAGATTAGAACCCTCAATTTAGATTTTAAACAACACAGTTTGGTGCCCATGAAGGGATTTCTGAACCCCTAAACCTTCTAATCTTCACGTTGGGTAAGAAACTTTACGTTTGTATGTTTCTCCTATTTTCATTGATTTTATGTGCCTATCCCTTTAAGTTTTTAATTGGGTTTCTTCTATTTGCTAAGTACCTGTTAAGTACCTACTTTTCTCTAACTATCCTGGTTAATCAGACAAAGGGGGGATAAGATAATGTTAAAGCTTCATTTTTGTGGATTTTCTATTTTGATTTATCTTTACCTGCTTTCACCTTTAACTAATGACTTTATAAAGCTTTGGTATTATGAAAGGGCCAAGAAAGAAAATAAAGGAGTTGAAGAAAAACAAGAGAAACTTTATCATCATTGGACAGGGACATATTTTGCAGAAATGCAGAAGTAGACAGCAAGATATTAATATGAGATCTGGAGATTTTAGATATCAAAATAAAAATGTTCTAAATTCACTCAGAGAAATAATGTCAGTTCAAATGTTACATAAGGGTTTCCTTTTTATTCCATTGTATCTACATTTTAAAATTAATAGTATAAGTTTATTTTCATAGAAATTTTCATTATTTTTAGATTGTGGTTTTTTTTGGTTGGGTTTTTTTTGTTTGTTTTTTTTTGTGAGGCAATTGGGGTTACGTGACTTGCCCACGGTCACACAGCTAGTAAGTGTTAAGTGTCTGAAGCCGGATTTGAACTCAGGTACTCCTGACTCCAGGGCTGGTTCTCTATCCACTGCACCACCTAGCTGCCCCTTTAGATTGTGTTTTAAGCCAGTTTGAATTTCATTGTGTTTTATTCTTCCATGTGTATTTTCTTCTATTCATCTACTTTTGAACCGATGCAAGATGGTCTTGATTTCATAATACGATATCAAGTCTGGAAGTATTATTCTCCCATAATTCTAAACTGTCTTTCCAACTGATTATTTTATCAACTTATATAAAGTATTTCCTTGGTAAATTGATTACCATGACAAGTATAAATTAATTCTAGAAATACTATTTTAAAAAAATTTATTATTTGGAATTATTGCATATTGTATACTACATTCTGAGTCAAAACAAATTCACATTTTTTGTGATCATTATTATCCTCAACTTTTAAATCCACATGAGACTTGGATTATAGGAATTTACCATTTAAGACATTAATTGCCTTCACCCATGAGAGGAATACATACAAGAGCAGGCATTGGACTGTCACAGAAGGGAAGACATGCACCAAGTTCAGGTAGTGCACTGCCTTGGGAAAGACTGAGAGAATGGCTATTGACAAGAGTTGAGGTTGAATTCTTTTGGTTTAATTTCCCCCCACATGGCACTGGATGGCCTGGCTATGCCATCTCATTTGAACACCTGGCTTCTATTCTATTAGAGATCTTAAGTCTTTCAAAGTTATTTTCTCTTATTGTGGTTATTATGCAAATTGTTCTGGTTCCACACTTCACTCTGCATCAGTTCATCTATATCTTTCAAGTTTCTCTAAATCCTTCACAGTTGTTTCTTATAACAAATCATATTTCATTCTATTCACATACCATGATTTATTCATTCAGTCCCTGGTTGATGGTTAACCACCTTGTTTCCAGTTCTTTGCTCCAACAAAAAGTTCTGCTACGTACTAGTAATTTAATTGGCATGGGAAATTTCCCCATACCCTAATGGTTTAATTGGTGTGGGGAAATACACTTCACCATTGCCTGGTTCTATAGGACAGTGTAACAATGCCTAGAACAAGTTACTTTCTTTCTTTCTTTCCCTCAGTCTAGGGAATTCCTGTGGACTCTAGACATAGAACTTCCCATGTATCTCTGGTCTCTATCTTAGCTGTGCAGCTTCTGACTTCGGTGTGGTAGAAAGAAGACTGGATTTGAAGTTACAGGTTCTGAGTTCAAATTTAGGCTCTACCACTTACTACTGGTGTCACTTTAGGCAAATCACTTTATTTCTCTGGCTCTTCATTTCCTAATCTTTGAGGTTGGACTAGGTGACCTCTGAGGCATTCCAACTCCAGGGACTCCAGGAAAGTCACTTTACTCTTTGAATCTCAGTTTCTTTATTTGTAAAAAGAGGCAGACTAGATGACATCTAAGGGTAACACTGACCCCCAGCTCTAAATGTATGAGCCTATGACTAGCTGGTCTTTATCAGCTTTCAGGGATGTCTTCTCATGGGCAAGTCAGAGGGGAACCTTGACTTTAACCCAAGGCTTTCTACTTTCATAACATTTTTTGTTTGTTTGTTTGTTTGTTGTTTTGGCAGGGCAATGGGGGTTAAGTGACTTGCCCAGGGTCACACAGCTAGTAATTGTCAAGTGTCTGAGGCCGGATTTGAACTCAGGTACTCCTGAATCCAGGGCCAGTGCTTATCCACTGCGCCACCTAGCCGCCCCCCTTTCATAACATTTTAAACTACTTTTGGGTATAGGCCCCAATCCCCTGAGACTACTGAGGCCCCTGAGTGTGCTTAGTTCTCTGGGCTCGGAGCTCATAAAAGCATAGGACCACCAAGTTAAGGCAGGAAGGGACTTTTAAGTTCATTCATAGTCCAATCCCCTCATTTTACAAATGAGAAAACATATCCACTGTCCCTGGTCCCTAGCCACCTATCCCTTTGTCCCACCCAGGACACCATAGCTGAATGTCCAATTCTGGCACCTTTTCCTCCCCACTCCAGACCACAGGAGTTCATGCTGAAGATTGATTCACAAGGGAAAATGGAACATGGAAAATTCAGGACTGATAAAATGTGGTCATTCTCTCACTGAAGTCCTCCTCATCTGCTTCACCTTTGGGTAGAAATGGCCTGATTTAGGGAGTCAAAGAACCTAGAGGCAGCTCAGTGGCACAGTACATTGTACACTGGCCCTGGAATCAGGAAGACCTGGGTTCAAATCTAGCCTCAGACATTTACTAGCTGTGTGACCCTGAACAAGGCACTTAATCTCTGCTTACCTCAGTCTCCTCCACTGTAAAATGGAGATAAAAATATCACCTATCTTACAGAGCTATTGTCAGGATCGAATGAGACAATATTTGTAAAACTGCTTAGCACGGTGCCTGGCACCTAGTAGGCATTTAATAATGCTCATTCCCTCCCCTCCCCAAATCTTCAGACATTGTGGCATACTAGGGATCTGTTCTCCAAGGACTAGTCTAGCTAAATTCAGGAAGGATTAAGCTTGTTTTGCTTGGCACCAGAGAACAAGGAACAATGGAGGAAGTTGCAGAGAAACAGATCTCAGCTTGGCAAGATGAAAAACTTCCTAACAATTACAGCTAGTCAAACAAGGAATGGGCTGCTCTGGGAACCTGTGGTTTCTCCCTCGTCAAAGGCTATAAGCACAAACTAGATGATTATTTGCTGGAGACGCTATTGAGGGGATTCTTGTTCCCATATGGGTTGCACTAGATGCCCTTTGGGACCCTGGAATTCTTCTAGACTCATCACCAGATTAACCAATTACAGATCAGTTTGGGGGGTCATAGAAACTTATGGAGACTATCTACTAGGAGGTAGAAAGGGCTGAGATATGCATCATAGGAGAGATGCCATTTCTCCCTGCTCCACCACATACACATATACACTGATGAAATTCCAGATCTCAAAGTTTTGAAGTATAAAAGGGATGCATCCTACTTCTTAATAGCATTGGCTGTTTTTGTTATGGTTGTTTAGTTGTATTGACCCTTTGTGTCCCAATTTGGGATTTTCTTGACCAAGATACTAGAGTGGTTTGCCATTTCTTTCTCCAGTTCATTTTGCAGATGAGGAAACTGAGACAAACAGGGCTAAATGACTTGCCCAGGATCACACAGCTAGTAAGTGTCTGTGGTCACATTTGAATTCAGGTCTTCCAGGACCAGGACTCTATGCACTGTGGTCCACCTAGAAGCCCAGAGGTTGAGGCAGGGTTGGGAATCTCTGGATTTGCCACCAGATGGTGCTCCGAGTTTGAGCTGCTCCAGCTCCCTTCCTTTGCATAGGTACAAGCTGGACCTGGCTGCTCCAAGGCCAGTCTCACTTTAATTTTCAGGCACAAGAGCAGGTAAGACTTCCCACTGTTCCCACATTTTCTATCTTTCCTGTTAGTGCCCTAGCATTAGTTCTATCCCTCTTAATTCTATGGCCTTCCTTGTATGGATTATTTCCAATTTATCTTGCCCATAGCTTGTTTGTACCCAGTTGGTTGCATGTTGTCTCTCCTCTATTAGATTGTGAGTTTCTCAAGAGCAGGGATTTCCTTCTGCCTTTCTTTGTATGTCTAGTGCTTAGCATACTGTCTGGTATAGAGCAGGTGCTTAATAAATGTTTACTGATTGACTAAATACAGTCCCAACAATAATTCAGAACTTATCTGACTTGTAGTCCTTCCTATCTTCCAATTCTGAAGTCCTGTGTAATACCAACCTCTCACAAAGGACTGACTTGAGATCATCATAAACCTTTCCAAATGTGCAGAGGGCTCCCTTTTCTAATGTTCCCCTCCCTTCTAATGTTCCTCCCCTGTTAAGATGACCTCAGGAAGCTTCTTTAAAGATGAATCGGCAGCATTTCATACATTCTTTGATTTTCTCTGGCCTAGAAATGACAGGAAAATATAGGATGGTATGGTGGGAAGAATGCCGGATTGAGAGTCAGGAGGCCTGTGTTCAAATCCTATCAGCTGGTTCCTATCTTAATACATTAGGGAAGTCATGGCACTTCTCCGGGGCCTTGGTTCTTCAACTTTAAGATAAAGCAGCTGGACTAAGTGACCTCTGAAGTCCCTTCCAACTCTAAGTCAATGATTTTATAATACTGATGACTTCAGCATCAAATATAAACTCCTGTTTAGCTTTTGTAAACAGCCCCTCACAACCCATCTCCAACCCATTTTCTAGCCTTGTCCTAGTCTCATTTTCTAGCTTCATACAGCTTCCCCTCCTGCACTCTAGGATCCAAACAAATTGGCTTTCTCTCTGTTTCTTACATAAGACATCTTATCTCACCTCCATTTCTTTGTGTTGGCAATTCCCCATGCTTGAAATATACTCCCCCACTGGATCGGAGAATACCTTTCTTCTTTCAAGATGTACCTGCAAGACCACCTTCTACAGGAAGCTTTGCCTGATCTGATTCCCCCCACAATTGCTAGTGCTTTTCTTCCTAAGCCATCTTATATTTAATAACTTTGTATTTATTCGTTTTGATTCTTATTATAATGATTGTATCTATATGTATGTCCTCGCTCTCTTCCCCTCATTACAGTGTAAGTTCCGGGTAATTGGGGAATTGTTTCATTCTTTGTATCTATGACCCCAGGCTCAGCACAGTTCTTGGAACATAGTGGGTACCTGATAAATACTTGTTGATTATGAACTCAGACAAGAGAAGATTAAGGAAGTATAAGAAATTGGAAGAAAATTATTCAGACCCCAGCTAGGTAGCCCTTAAACTTTCTAAGCTAATTCATTTTTCTTTAATTCATAGGATCATACACAGAAAATTAGAAGGATTCTCAGAAGGCATCTAGTCCAACTCCCTCATTTTTCATATGGGGAAACTGAGTTTCAAAGGCTTACCCAGGCCACACAGGTTAGTATAGCAGAACCAAGAATGTAATTCAGGTCAGTCAACTCCAAACCCAGTACCCTTGTCACTCTACCAAGCCAACTTGGCTCACAATGGTCTCTAGGCTAGAAGTATCAGATGGCTTTCAAGCCCCTACTGTGGAATGGGGGGCTCTCATCTAGAATATTCCCCCTGCTCATTTAGGATTCACCTAGGATTGAACCCATTAGTCTATTCTACAATCCCATGCTTATTCTCAGCCAATCAGGAAGCTCCTTTGAATTGGGCTGGAGGTGGGGGTGGGGCAAGGTTTCGATGCCTTTGAATCTTTCAAAGAGGAAAAGTAGGACCAGAACTGTCACATGGAATTAAAGTGTTTTCCTTCCCACCCCAAATATAGAATATGACTCCACCCTCAAAGTACACAGTGACCAGCCCTGACCTCACCTCTCCAGGAGCTAGGGTGTAGCCCATCCTCCATCCCAGGACCAGCCACAAGTGTTTTCCAGTGCTGTCTCTAGACCACAGCAATCCCACTCTCTCCCCCATCCTAGCCTCCTTCCTTCCTTTCCCGAGGCACACACTTCTGTGGATTGGGAGTTAAGAGGCATGGGCTCCAGGTTGGCCCTGCCACTACCTGGCTCTGTCACTTTGGGACAGGTAACCGATTTCTCTGAGCCTTTCCTTGCCCAGCTCTCAAATGGGGATAATAATCAGTTTCTTCCTTCGCCCACAGGGGTGTTGTGAGGATGGGGCGAGATAAAGGCTGTGGAGTCACTGTAAGTCATGAAACTAAACAAACGTGGGGGACTATTATTATTCCCCACTATTATTAATATCTTTCAGCCACCTGTTGTTTCCTGGGTGTGAGTCTTGTCTCCCTCAGCAGATGGAGAGCTCCCTGAAGTCAAGGCCTTGCTCTTCCTACTCCTATTCCTTCCCTCTCCCCGATTTCTGTCCCAGTGCTGAGCGTAGGACAGAGTTCTGAGCCCTCTGGTCATACCTGGAGAAGTCGAGTTGCTGTCCTGAGGATTATTGACCACAAGGGTCCCAGTGTCCACTGTCTGGGCCCCAGAACCTCCCTCCTGGGCTTCTGCCCTCTTGGGCACCCGCATCCCTCAGCTGGGGCTCCCTCAGTTCAGTAATTGGGTACATCCGTTGCCAACGCCCCAACTCTACATTTTTGTGAGTAATTATCCAGTCGGGCACTGGCCAGGAAGCCTGAGCATTTCCAGCCATGCTGAGGGATGAACAAGTAGTGGCAGACCCCGCCAAGGGCCTCCAATCACCCTCCGAGCCCAGGAAGGCATATGTGGGAGATCCTGGCTTCTGATAATTTCCTTGACAACTCACCAACCCACCTCTTCCCGGGGCCTATTCCTTTTTTCTCTCAGCTGGTTCTTGGGAAGAATAAATGTTAGGGCGAGAAAGGACCTCGGAGATTGTCCGGTCATCAGATCAGTGATATAGAGCTGGAAGGGACCTTGGGGATCATCCAGCCTACCCTTAACTTTATAGATGAGAAAACTGAGGCCCATAGAGGTTATGAGACTCATCTAAGGTCTTACATGGGGTAAAAGGCAGATCCGGGAACTAAACCCAGGTTTAAGAGCCAGCGCAGATATAGAACTTTAAAGTTTAAAAAAATGTTTTTGGGGGCAGCTAGGTGGTGCAGTGTATAAAGCACTGGCCCTGGATTCAGGAGAATCTGAGTTCAAATATGGCCTCAGACACTTGACACTTACTCGCTGTGTGACCCTGGGCAAGTCACTTAATCCTCATTGCCCCGCAACCCCCCCCAGAAAAACCCCCAAACCCCACTGTTTTCCTCATGTTATCTCATTTGATCCTCACGGTAACCATGTGCTATTATTATCCTCATTTTACAGATGAGGAAACTGAGGTAGAGATTAAGGGACTTGCCCAGGGCCACACAATGAGTGTCTGAGGAACTAACTCTAATTAACTAATTAGTTAACTCTAGTCTTGATTCCAAGTCCACTCTGCTACCCAGCTGCCCTGGTACCCATTTCTTATCCCTCCACTAGGCTGTGAGCTCCATGGGGCTCCTGACAAGGAGTGATCCAGCCTCTGCCTCAATTCCCTGTTTCATTCCATTCGATATTTCCCAAATGCTTTCTTTGTGCGGCGTCCTGTGCTCAGGCTTCTTGGGGAAATGATGATTAAGACACAGTCTTAATAGGTGGACAGTGAGAAAGTTCTGGATTTAGTATTAGGAAGACCTGAGTTCAGATCCTACCTTAGACATCAACTATTTGTGTCACTCTAGCTAGGTTAGTCAGTTAACTTCTTAGCCTCACTTTCCTCAACCTTAAAATGAGTGAGCTAGACTTGATATCTTGGGAGATCCTCCCAGCTCTAAATATATCATTTAATATCCTACAATCCTTCTCCCCCCCATCCCCACCCCCATGGGGCTCAGGGGCCAATGAAGGAATAAGCTGAGCATATGTGTTTAATGTAAAATAATTCATGTTTTCTGACATCAAAGTGGAATAAACACCAGGAAATGGGGGTTTCAAAAAGGGAAAGATCATACAGTTTAGGGGGGAGTGAAGATTTCATGGAGGAGCTAGCTTATGAGCCTTCAAAGCAGGAGTGGACTGGTAAATGTTTAACAACTGGGCTCTCTGGGGTGTGTGTGTGGGGGGGGGGAAGTACACACACATACTTTTCAGTGTAATTTGCATAATTAACACTTTCTTAAGTCTAGTCAATCAACAAGGCTATAAATCGAGCCCTGGTTTGTAGCAATTGTTGATTCCTGAGGCATGAAATGCTTACAATGAGAATTTAACAATCAGCTCCTCAGAGCTGGCTCCAGCATTGTCCTGCTTTAAGGGACGTTCACTATTCAAAGCAGCCAGCTCTGTTGCTGGCCAGCTCCTGGGGCTCGGGAGCTCTTCTTTACACTGAAAATCTGTCTCCCTTGACTAAGGAGAAACAACAATGCTGCCCCGGGGTCCCAACGTTTAGAAGGCACTGACAGGGTTGGACTCTTTTGGCAGCGTAAAAACAACTGAACGTAATAAATAAGTTGTTATGATTCAGTTGTTTCAGTCAGGACTGATTCTTTGTGACCCCATGTGGGGTTTTCTCGGCAGAGATACTGGAATGGTTTGTCGTTTCCTTCTCCAGCGTTATTTACAGATGAGGAAACTGAAGCAAACAGGGTTAAGTGACTTGCCCAGGGTCATACAGCTAGTAAATGTCTAAGACTGGATTTGAACTCAGGTCCTCCTGACTCCAGGCCCGGTGCTTCATCCACTGCACCACCCAGCTGTCTTAACAACTAAGTGGCAATAATAATAAGTTAAAATAGGGCATTATTAGGGAGCAGCTAGGTGGCGAAGTGGGTAAAGCACCAGCCCTGGATTCAGGAGGACCTGAGTTCAAATCTGACCTCAGACACTTGACACTTACTAGTTGTGTGACCCTGGGCAAGTCACTTAACCCTCATTGCCCCACAATAAAATAAAATAAAATAAAATAAAATAAAATAGGGCATTATCAGCTGACCGAGCTTCCTCCCACCGTAGACTCACCCTCTAGGCGAGGCTCTCTCCCCCAGCAGTCTTTCTAGCTGGTGCCTCATGTCCTGAAGTCTCTCCCCTCATAGGAGATGTCTAAGGTCACTTCCTTCCTGATGTCCTTTAGCCCTCTTTCTGACCATTCCTCCTGGTTCAACCTGCTCCTGTGCTGGGGATGAAAGGGAACCCAGTGATTACCAGGATTCCAAGAACTGAGCCTGGGAATTGAGATGCCTAAGCTGTTTCCTCTCATTGGCTTCTCCAGCTCATTATCCAAAGCTGTCCCATGGGATAGGGATTAGACTTTTTTCTGCCTGGTATCAGAAGGCAGAACTAAGAAGCTGTAGTCAAATTTCTGCTTGATAGAACAAAAAGCTTTCTAGACATAAATTCTGCTCCAAAGCGATATGGGCGGGGGGGGGGGGCGGGGGGAAGGGGGCAGCTAGGTGGTGCAGTAGATAAAGTAGATTCAGGAGGACCTGAGTTCAAATCCGGCCTCAGACACTTGAACGCTTACTAGCTGTGTAACCCTGGGCAAGTCACTTAACCCTCATTGCCATGCAAAAAACCCCAAAACAAAAACAAAAACCAGAGTGATATGGGCCATCTCTGGAAGTCCTGGGGCTTCAAGCAGAGGCTGGGGAAGCCTTTGTTGGGTATGTCAGAGGGAGGAGCTGTCTGCTCAGGAATGGTGGGACTGAATGACCTCTGAGGTCCTTCCAAAACTCTGTGATTCTCTCTTAGGAGATCTTCTTTTTAGGAGAAATAGAATCTTGAGAAAGTTAGACTTTGGCTCAAAATAAGGAAATGTGTCCTGACCAAAGTTATATCAAAGAGAGGAATGATATGCCCCAGGAGGAAATGAGTTCCCCATCACTGAAGGACTTCCCTTAGAAGCTGACTGATGCAAAAAAAGGGGGGGGGGGACATCTAGGTGGTGCAGTGGATAGAGCACCTGCCCTGGATTCAGGAAGACCTGAGTTCAAATCCAGCCTCAGACACTTGACATTTACTAGCTGTGTGACCCTAGCAAGTCACTTAACCCTCATTGCCCTGCAAAAAAACCAAAACAAACAAACAAGAAAGAAAGAAAGAGACAAAGAAAGCTAACTGACCACTTGTCAGAGACACCATAGGGTTGGGGGGTGGGGTTGTTCTTCAGGTATGGGTTGAACTAAATGGTTTATTGGATCCTTTTCATTTCTGGCTTTCTCTGATTTTGATGTTGAAAGTCCAAGGATAGGGGAGGACGGGAAGAAGCTGTAGGGGGTTGGTGAGACTGGCAGTGCCCTGTCTTTAAGACTCTAGAAGATAATGATGGCTATGCCATTATGGTCTCCTGACAATATTCAAGGGTTACAAAGGTCATTTGGCTCAAATTCTATTGGGATTCAGTGAAGGGGTGGGAGCCAGTGGTTGAGCAACTCTCCAGCTCATTGGTACAAAACTGCTGAGGAGTAAAGACCATCTCTGTAGGAGCACAAGGGCAAGAAATCGTCAACTTTGCCCTGAAGTGGCCCTGATATGAGTCACTGCATGTTAGTGGCCTGGTAACCTTGTGTGAATCTCTTCCTCTCTTTGGTCCTTATTCTTACCCAATCTACTGGAGAGCAGGATTTCCCGCCCCCCCCCCCCTGCCCAAGGGCAATGGGGGTTAAGTGACTTGCCCAGGGTCACACCACTAGTAAGTGTCAAGTGTTAAGTGTCTGAGGCCAGATTTGAACTCAGGTCCTCCTGAATCTAGGGCCAGTGCTTTATCCACTGCGCCACCTAGCTGCCCAACTTCTATGTTCTAACATCCCAATCACCTGGACATTTTATTCAAAGTTCCTGCTCAGCTTTGGCATCCATTGATGTCTGTTCTAAGTTCCTTCTCAGCCCTGACATTCCATGTGCTAAAGTCCCTCCCAGCTAGGTCATTCTGTATATTATATTCTAAGTTCTCCCTGACATTTTTTATCTTTATTCTAAGGTTCCCCTCAGCCTCTTAGTCTATTTTCTAAGGTTCTTTCTAGCTCTGACATTCTCTGTTCTCTGTTCTAAGGCCCCTCCTAGCCAGGACATTCTATGAGCTAAAGTTCCTCCTAACCATGACATTCTGTGTTATAAGTCCCTGACAACACTCTGGGTTTTAAGGGCTCTTCCTGCTCTGACATTCTGTGGCCCCTCTCAGCTCTGACGTATGCTCAGACGTCCTTCTCAGTTCTGACACTGTGTTCTAAGGTCCCTCCCAGCTTTGACATTCTGTTTTATAAGGGCCCTCCCTGTTCTGACATCTTGTGTTCTAAGGCCCCTCCCATCTCTGGCATTCTGGGTTCTAAGGTCCTTCCCAGCGTTGACATCCTGTGTCCTAAGTTCCCTTCCAACTCTGACATTCTCTGTTCTGAGGTCCCCCTCGGCTCAGATGGCCCTTTGAGCTCCGACTGGCCATATTCGACAGTCTAGGATGGACTAGGATAGACCTTTGCAGATCCAACATTCCATTTCCAGGTCTCTTTCACTCCTCATCTCCCATTTCTGTTTCACACAGACCATATATGCTCCTGTAACTTTAAGAAATTTCTGTCTGTTTCTGCAGCAACTTCTGAAGGAACTGGCAGAGCCTGCTGTTACACTTCAGCTAATGAGAACTGGATGTTAAAGAAGGCTCCTTCCAACTCGGAATTCTAAGTCAAACAGGCTTGTGCCTGAGAGAGCATATTGGAGGGGGGAGTAATTAGGGTGATTTCTTGTACATGGAACAATGCCTCCTTCCTCTGGGGAAGATCAATCAATCAACAAATATTTATTGGGCACCAGCTCTTAGAGCTGTCTCTAATGGATGGAATGGACTGCCAGGGAAAACAGTGAGCTCCTGATCATTTCAAGGGTCTGAGCGGAACCTGGGTGACCCTGCTATAAATGAGTCAGAAGAGGTGGTAGAAAGCCAGCCCCAAACCTTCTTAGGTCCCTCGCTAGTTCTCATATCCTGCGCTAGGTGGGAAAACCAACAGACAGACAGGCCTGGGCTTCAGAAGTCTCATTTCTACCACAATTCCCTTGCTGTGTGACCCCAGGTAGGCTGTTTCTCTTCCCTGACATATCACAAGAGGATAATAGTCCATGCCCTGCCTCCTTCTCAGGGTTGTTATGAAGATCAGTTAGCTAACACATGTGAAAGTCCTTTGTAAGCAGTAATGTGTAATTAAAAAAAAAAATCATCATCTTGCAATGTTTCTTGGATCTGAGATTTCCCCAGGGCAGTTAGTCCGTCAACAAGAATCTATTATGAAGTGGCTTACTATGTGCCAGGCACTGTGCATGGTAAATGCTAGGGATACAAAGACAGGCAAAACACACGGTTCCTGCTCTCAAAGAGTTCACAGTCTAATGGGGGATGCAACACACAAATAAAGGCAGGGGAGAGAGCGTTTATTAATTGCCTACTGTATGCCAGGCACTGTGCTGTGTTTTACAAATATCTCAGTTAAAACTACTATGTGTATACAAGATATATTGTTGTTATTGTTGTTGTTGAGTCATGTCTGACTCTGTGACCCCATTTGGGGTTTTCTGGACAGAAATACTGGAGTGATTGTCATTTCCTTCTCCAGTTCATTTTACAGATGAGGAAACTGAGGCAAACAGGGGTAAGTGACTTGCCCAGGGTCACACAGCTAGTAAGTGTCTGAGACTGTATTTAAACTTAGGTCCTCCTGACTCTAGGCCCAGTGCTCTCTCCACTGCACCATCTAGCCATCCTAGAGATATTTAAGGTGTGGAAAGGTAAGAAGAGCTGTGCCACAATTACTGTCTCCTGTTACAATGGTATTTAGCCTGAATTATACTGAGCCTCAGTGAAGGTGTGTGTGGATAGATGGATGGATGGATGGATGGATGGATGGATGGATGGATGGATGGATGGATGGATGAATGGATGGATGGATGGCTGTGTATACACACATATAGTAAATGTAAGGTAATCACAGAAGAAATACATGAGGAGGGAGAGGGAGAGGGGAAAAGTCAGGATGGATGACCAGGAAAGACTTCCTATAGAAGGTAGGTCTTAAAAGAAACTAAGAGGCAGAGGGGAGGAGGAAGAGCTTTTCAGTCATGGAGGACCACCAATACAAAGGCACCAAGGTGAGAGATGGAGTGTGATATGTTAAGAACACTGAGGTCAGCAAAAAGGCTCCCTTGAAGGCCCCACCTCTTATAGGTCCAAGGAGTTTTCTTGGCATTTTGTGACTAAATGCATCCCCTAGTGACCAAGACGCAATGGGGATGGTCCTTTTCACCTTCACATGTGCTGGTCCTCAGGCCATAGACAGCTTGTTACCTACATCCCACTTGGTAGGACCTGACAAAGCTATATTCTTCTGAAGAACCAGACATGTTATGTTCAAATTGAGGGAATAATAAAAGCACTTTCCTCACAATGGCCCTGTGAGGCAGGGAGTATGGATACAATTACCCTCATTTTGCAGATAAAGAAAATGAGGCCCAGAGAATTGAGATGATTTATTATGCACAGTTATTTTTTTCCTTGATATGTGAGTTACTCTATCTAGGAAGCTCCCAATGTTTCAACCAATTAAGTTTCCAGTGAGGAAACTCCTTCTAGCCCTGCTGGAGCACCTGCTTAAAAACTTAAGGTCTCTAAGAGCTGCCTTTAGCAATCAAAAGATTGAACGTGGATCTTCTTGACCCAAAGTCTGGCACTCTTTCCAATTGCTGCTCCCCATTAAGGTCCCTTATAGTTTTGAAGTTTTACATTCTAGCATTTCTTGTCCTAAAGTTCCTTCTAATTCTGAATTCTATGTATTTCCAACATTGTATGTTGTATTCAGTTCTGACATTTTATACTCTGTGTCCTAGAATATAGATTTTTTTAGGTTTTGACTTGTGATAAAATAATGGGATTTGGCAGATGCCCAGGGGCCCTACCTGAAGATTGGTTTGGAATTGATTGAATTGGGTGAGACTGAGAGACTGTCTGAGAACCTACTTAAGGATGATTAAATCGAGACCACACCTGGCTGGCCCTGAGTGGGGTGTTGTTCTCAGAGGCTGTGGGACTACGACATCAACAGGAGACCATCCTCAACAAATCAGCTTGAAGGACCTCCCCCTTTCAGGGAGGAAGACGGGAAGTAGGAAGAGAGGTTGGCTTGCTAGCGCTGGTCTCTTTGTTGCCCAGGACTTAGGTTTGGTGGTAGACAGAGAAAAAGTGAGGTTTTCTCTCTGTCTAGCCTGCATAGATCTAAGCTAGGATTTTCCATTCTATAAGAGATCTGTTCTCACCCTCTCTCTCTTCACTAACTTCTAATATATGTTAATAAATATTTAAAAGCCTAAATTCTTGCTGAATTTATCAGTAATCTTATCCAGTTCCACCCCCCGAAAAACTGGGGGGGGGGCAGGTAAGGACACACATTAGATTTTAAATATCACAGACTTTTACTATGCCATCATTTTGTGATTTTTGTGGGCAGTGGGGATCCACTGATGTCAGGGAAGAAACAAAGTCAGAACTGGATTTTTAAGGATGATAAACACAGCAACAACAACTGTATATGTATATATGGAGGGAAAACCCTGAAGATACTAGGTTTTGATTAGGGCTACATAAGTGATACTGACAATAAATATTTAGATAAAGATACAGATAATAGATGTATAGTGTTTCCTAACACTAGAGAAGGCAAATCATGAGCTGGGTCATGAAGAAAGAGAGTATTTGGACAAATATAAGGAAAAGGTATGTATTACCAACTAGGAACCATAACATGGGCAAAGGTATGGATGCTGGAATAGACTTCATGGCAAGAGTGAGTAGACAGTTTTGCTTGCAAAGGTAAGGTGGGATCATTCTGTGAAGGGCTTTGAATGCTAAGATGAAGTCTCTTCCCTTCCTAGGCCTCAATTTCCTTCTCTGTAAAAGTGGGTTGGACAAGATGAACTTTATTGATGACGATGATTTTTGTTTTGTTTTGGTTTTTGTTTTGTTTTTGTTTTGAAAAAAATTTTATTTTAGACTTTTATTTTCCAAATTACATGTAAAAGCAAATTTTGACATCAATTTTTTTTTTAAATTTTGTGTTCCAACTTCTCTTCCTCCCACCCCTCCCACCATGACAATGATTTTGAGAGGTGTTGCTTCTATTAAATAACCAATCAACAGATATTTATTAGATTACAACTATGTGCCACATACACTGGCTACAAGTACAAAGAATAAAACGATCCCTACTTGTGATGAGCTTACATTATAGTGGAGAGACCTCTGCTTTGCATTCAGAAAGAGCTGGGTTCAGGTATCACCTCTGACATATACTGGTCTTGTGATTCCTAGGAGGGGTAATTGAACCCCTCAATGTTCCAGGCAATTCTCTAAGAATGGTAAGTGTATAGTGGAGACTCTCTGGGAGCCACTCTCCCAGAATTGGACAGGATATACCTGGCCCTTGGTGTTCAAGGGAAATCCTGAGAGATTTGGAGTATTTCTTCTCTACTACCTCAAGTTGGCTCAAGCCCCAACTGGTTGTGTTACCCGTATAGTTATGCATAAGTAGCTAGCACCCCAGTTCTGTTTAACCACTTAGCATCAATGAGCTTTTATAAAATGATATTTACTTTAAAGATGGGCCAATTAATTACAAAAGGACAAATGTCTTCCCCAGTATCTCAGGGATACATTCTCTCTTATCCTATCTCAGTCTCTGGGGAGAATGGGTTCACCCTTAGTACCATTTCTACATAGCATTGGTCCTACCATGTTCACCTCTAGATGTAACATGACTTCTGGACTAGTCTTGGTCCTAGCTGTTCCTAGGCTGGGTCCCAAAGGGCACTCCTTGCTTTATAAGGGCATCAATGCATGGCTAAAATACCTGGACAAGGACACCAGGATGCCAGGACACTTGGGGGCTTGTTCTTCTGATCTTTTAAAACTTACAGGATTTCAGTCTCCAATTCCTTCACCTAAAATGGAAAAGGAAAAAATTCAGAGGCAAAGAACTAAGATCCCATTTCAGGGGGGCCGCATGTTGGCCTTGGTGAGAAGAACCCAAGGCCTCTCTTTTTAGATTATTGTCTCTCATCAGAGACCAATCTCAGAGTCAAACCAAGAGGAAGGACCTAGATGGACAAATGCCTCCAATTCTGCCCATGAAACCAGTCTGGGAGATTAAGTTTTTCCTAACTATGTGGTTAGCAGAGTGGAATCAGTGATGGAACATCTAGGTACGCTCCAGTCTCCCCAAAGCCCCTTCATCACATTTTATCGCGGACTCTCCTGGAAAGCCGGCTCCCTAGACTCTTGCATATGTCAAGGAATGTCAGAGGCGCTGTTCACATGCCAGACTCTGTTAAATTAGTTACTGATCTACATCTTTGGAAGACATTTCCATACTGAAAGCTCCCTATATACAGAAACCAAAGGCTCATCTCTCCCCACAAGATATACAATTTTTAAAGTCCCTTACTGTTCTGAAGTGTTCAGTTCTAGCATTCTTTGTTCCAAGGTCCCTTCTAGCTCTGAATTGTATGCGCTTACAACGTTTTATTTTCTATCCAGTTCTGATACTTTATATTCTATGTTCTAGAGTCTAGACTTTCTAGGTCTAGATTTGTATTATGCCATACTTTTGTGATTTCTGTGGGCAGTGGGGATCCACGAAAGGTTTGAGATGAGGGAAGAGACAAAATCAGAACTGGATTTTTAATGAGGGTAAACAGGATAATAATGATGATGACGATGATGACAACATTTATATAGTATAGTACTTGCACTGTGCTAAGCACTTTACAATTATTATCTCATTTGGTCCTCACAACAACCCTGAGAAGCAGGTGCTATTAATATCCCCATCTTGCAGATGGCAAACAGATTTAAGTGAATTTGCCTAGGGTCTTACAGCT
The DNA here is from genome assembly GCF_019393635.1 of Dromiciops gliroides. Classification (NCBI taxonomy): domain Eukaryota; kingdom Metazoa; phylum Chordata; class Mammalia; order Microbiotheria; family Microbiotheriidae; genus Dromiciops; species Dromiciops gliroides. Next base: position 597,913,405 of record NC_057863.1, read on the forward strand.
AGTACATGTCTGAGACTGGATTTGAACTCAGATCTTCCAGTCCCATATGCTTTATTACTGCACAACCTAGCTGCTCACTGGGTGTCGTGCTCACACCAAATGAGAATTAGCTGAAGGAAGTGGTAATATTAAGGCTAGAGAAAATTCCAAAGTGAATGAGACAACCTGTCTGCACATAATTTAAGTGCTGTCCCATGGAAACAGAATTAGATTTACTCTGCATAGCCCCAGAGGAAAGAACTAGGAACAGTGGTTAGAACTTAAAATGGGAGTGAGCAGAAACAAAATAATTTTTGCTATGATAATCGCTAACATTTCTACAGAACTTACTAGGTACCAGTCACTGTCCCAAGTGCTTATTATCTCCTTTGATCCCTCCAAGATCATGGAAAGTAGGTGCTTTTATTGCCTCCATCTTACAGATGAGGAAACTGAGGCACAGAGCAGTTAAGTGACTTTTCCACAGTAATCACACACAGAAGCATCTGAGGCTGAATTTGAACTTGTGTCTTCCTGACTTCAGACCCAGCACTCTCTCCTCTGAGCTGTTTAGCTATCCACAAATAACAAACACCCTTGAAAGGCTTAAAGACAATGAACAACCATGATTCCAGGGGACTCTAATGGAAAATGTTCCCTACCTTCTAACAGAGAAGGGATAGACCTATGGTACCGGATTCAACATATATTTTTGGACATGACTCAAACAGGGACTTCTTTTGATTTCGTTGAGTTGTTTCAGTTGTGATTGACTCTTCATGACCCCATTTCTGGGGATTTTCTTGGCAGAGACACTGGAGTGGTTTGCCATTTCCTTCTCCAGTTCATTACAGATGAAGAACTGAGGCAAACAGGGTTAAGCGACTTGCCCAAGGTGACACAGCTAGTAAATGTCTGAGGTCAAATTTGAACTAAGGAAAATGAGTCTTCCCAATTCCAAGCCCAGTGCTTCATCCACTGAGCCACCTAGCTGTTCTCTTGTTTTGATTAACTATGCATATTTGTTACAATGGTCTTTTCTTTTCTCTTTTTTTCATAGGGAAGAGTTGTGGGCAAGAGACATAACTGATTGCTAATTAAAAATAAATTTTTAAAAAAGAGTTACCTAGCACAGATTCTTGTGAAAATAGAACCAAGTAAAGATAATCTATTAAATTATTTTTACTGCCCCTCCCAAAAATTAAAAAAAAATTTAATTAATTTTTAAAATTAATTTTTAATTTTAATTTTCCAGACAGGAAAATTTGGGCTTGATAAAAGGAAGAAATGAACATTTGGAACCTATCCAGGACTCCTTTGTAGGTGACAGTTTCCCTTTCAATGGAGGTCTTGGATGACCGTTTGGAGGTGTGGACAAGGGAATTCCTGCTCTGTCCTGGCTTAGGCCAGGTGGCTGCTGGGACTGCTCTGACGTTCTAAACCAAGGATAATGGACCTGTGACCATCAGTGGTCAATCTGGGAGCATATGGAGGGTGGCCTGGCAGTTAAGGAGAGACTGGTTGGCACTCCATCTGCCTTGGTACCTCCTTTCCCTTCCCCCTCCTTCCCTCCTCTTCCCACTCTTTCCCTGAAGCCACAGACCCCCCCTGCAGAACTTGCCGCCCACCTCCTATTCCTGCTCCAGGCCTGGGGAAGGGGAGGGAGGGCTCAGAGACATCTCAGCTCCCGATGGGCTGGGACATGTCAACCAGGTATTTGTTTCTTCAGGCTTGTGTTTTCTATTTACCAATTGATTTCTCTCTTGGCTCCAGCTGGGGGTGGGGGTTGGGGGGGTGGGGGGTGTGTATGGAGGGATTGCGCAAGCCCAGCCCGGCCCAGCCCTGATCACTGCCTACGGGGCTCTCCCAGGTGGGAGGCACAGGGCTCCCTGCTCCCATCTTAACTGCTCAGCGCCCACTCCCACCCAAGATGCCCCCTTGCCTCCTTCCCCTCCCCCCATGCCCGATGATAACAATCGTCATTGTTATAACAATCCCAATGCTTTAGTGACAAAACGCTTTCCCCACAACCCTTGGACATAGGTAGTGAAGCCATTATTGTCTCCATTTTACAGATGAGAAAGCTGAAACTTTGTCAGGGTGGGTGAATTCCTTAGGATTACAGTGCTAGCAAGTAGAGGCCCATGATTGTGAATGCCTTGGTCAAAGAGAGGCCTGGCCAGGGCTCAGCTCCTGAGAGATCATAATGGCCAGATCAGACCTGTCCCAAAGAGGAAGAAATTAAGAATAATAGCAACTATACAGCACTTCAGGGTTTGCAAAGAGCTTTACAAATTTTTATTTTATCTTCTCAACAACTCAGGGATGTAGATGCCATGATTATCCCTATTTTGTAGAGGAGGAAACCAAGGCAGACAAAGGTTTAAATGACTTGCCTGGGGTCAGACATCTGAGGCAGGATTTGAACTCAGATCTCCCTGACTCAGAGCCCAAGTCTCATCCATTATCCTCACCCAGCTGCCTCAAGGTTATCTTGAGAAGTAGTGAGCTCCTCCATGTATTCCCAGATTAACAATTGGTGATCATGGGTCCATTATCCTTGGTTTAGAACGTCAGAGCAGTCCTGGCAGCCACCTGGTTTAAGCCAGGACAGAGCAGGAATTCCCTTGTCCACACCTCCAAATGGTCGTCCAACCTTCACCTGAAGACCTCCAATGAAAGGGAAACTGTCACCTCCAAAGGAGCCCTGGATAGGCTCTTCCTTTTATCAACACAGGAGGTGTTCAAGCACAAACTGGATGACCATGTCTTGGGGCTTCTTGATGGCTTCGGAGGTGCCACCCAGATCTGAGATTCTGTGACTACCTGGGAGCTGGGACTGACTTCTTCCCCCACTGTTTGGGAATATTCATTTTAGCCTCACCCCCTTACATAACCATAATATAGCTTTCATATTTCTACTTTGCTTTCAAGGACGTTCTCTCGTGTGATCCTCATAAGAACCTGAGGAGAGAGTCACAGCAGAGTTTATCATTTCCACTTTAGAGATGAAGAAAGTGAGTTTTGCAGTGGACAGTCTCTGGAGTATAACAGAAACAGCGCTGACTTTTGCATCAGGAAAGACTGAGGTTCAAATCCAGCCTCCTATATCTCCAAACTTTGTGACCATTTGTCAAGTCCTCTCTCGTCCTCAGTTTTCAGATCTATAAAATGGGGAAGCAAAGGGAATTGGACTAAATAGATCATTAATCACTCTCTTCCTTTCTTGCTTGAAAATCCTATGACTTAGGGGCAGCTAGGTGGCCCAGTGGATAGAGCACCGGCCCTGGAGTCAGGAGTACCTGAGTTCAAATCCGGCCTCAGACACTTAACACTTACTAGCTGTGTGACCCTGGGCAAGTCACTTAACCCCAATTGCCTCACTTAAAAAAAAATCCTATGACTTAACATTATAAAATGTATGTAAAATGCTTTGCAAACCTTAAAGTGCTACATATAAATACCATAAGAATTAATGCATGTCAAGTGACTTGTCCAAGGTCAAACAGTTACTAATCACTCATATTTAAGAATTTGTGAAACACTTTACATATGTTATTTCATTTGAGAAGCACAATAACCCTATGAGGAAGGTACTATCATTATGGTTGGGGAAACTGAGGTTGAGACAGTGCCTTGCTCAGGGTCCCATGATGGAGGTGGGATGTGGACCCAAATTTTCTTGATTCTGAGTCCAATGTTCTATTCTACCACATTTCAGAATCCTGTGTTTCGGATTTCTTTAAGCAGAGGAATAGGCTGCATTTGGCATGGGGGGAAGCTGGGGGCTCATTACCTGGGAGCCTAAAGCTATAGATGATTACTTGGCCCTTGTGTGTCTGTATGTGTATGCCAGACAGACAGACAGAGACAGAGAGAAAGACAAAGAGAGACAAAGTCAAAGATCTTATGAGGCATAGCTGTAAATAACATTTTTCTTTCAGATCTAGGGTTAGCTTCATTAAATATGGTCTCAAATCAAGAATTTAAAACAATTTTAAAGTAAATTTATTTGGGGGTGGGCAGGAGAGACAACTCCCTTGGAACACCGTAACACTATTCTGCCAAGGGTGCCAGGGAAGAAATCCAGAGCTTGGCTGCTGGACTGAGAATGTGTCAGCCATTGGCTTCCCATTTTACCTTATCTTGCCAATGAGGTGTTAAACTCATTTGTTTCCATCCTGATGAAGGGAAGGGAGTGCTGCTAGTGCCCTCCAAATTTCAGCACTCTGAGCCTAGGAGCCAGTCATACTAGCCTAGTTATAGCACTCTATGCATTCAGCTATATTGTCTGTGGCCATTCCCAAAGACTGGGATCCAATCTCACCTCTCACACTGGTGTGCCAAGTATTTGAGCAACACTTAAGGTACTTCTTAAAGCATTTTCTCATGTGATTCTCTGAGAGGGAGTCAGGACAAAGTTTATTAATCAATAAGTCAATCAAAAAAACATTGATTAAGCATTTGCTCCGGGCCAGGCATCATGATAAGTGCAGGGATACAAAGAAAGGGAAAAACATGGTCCCTGTCTTCCTAGAGTTCACATTCTAACTGTGGGGACAACGTGCAAATAACTGGATCATGCAAATGACTATGCTCTCTTGTCTCTGTCTCTATTTCTCTGTCTCCATTTCTGTCTCCCTATTTCTCTGTCTCTGTCTCTGTGTCTCTGTGTCTGTCTCTCTGTCTCTCTCTGTCTCTTTATCTAAGTCCCAGTCTCTCTATTTCTGTCTCTGTTTCTGTCTTTGGCTCTCCGTTTCCATCTCTCTGTGTCTCTCTTACTGTCTCTGTCTCTCTGTGTATGTGTATATGTGTCTGTGTCTGTCTGTTTCTCTCCATATGTGATAGAAGTTAATCTTAGAGTGTGGAGACACTTCAGTGGGAGGGGGGGTGACAGAAGCAGAAAAATCCTCCTTGAGAAGGTAGAATGTGAAGAAAGCCAGGCTAACCAAGAGCCAGAGGTCAGAAGGGATAGTAATCCAAGGTATGGGGGAAGCCTGTACAAAGGCACTGACTCTGGAGATAGGGATGTTTTTGTGTGAAGAACAGCAAGGAGGCTGGTATGGGGATTATGGGGAACATGAAAAGCAGCAAACGGGAAAGGTAGCAAGGAGCCAAGTTATAGAGCTTTTTTTTTTTTTTTTTTTGGCGAGGCAATTGGGGTTAAGTGACTTGCCCAGGGTCACACAGCTAGTAAATGTCAAGTGTCTGAAGCCAGATTTGAACTCAGGTCCTCCTGAATCCAGGGCTGGTGCCCTCGCCACTGCACCACCTAGCTGCCCCCATAAAGAGCTTTAAATGTCAGAGGGCTTTATAGTTAATCCTGGAGTTAATTAGGAGCCACTGGAGTTTATTGAAGGCAGCTAGGTAGTACCATAGGGCACAGAGCACCTGGCTTCAGACACTTACTAGCTGTGTGACCCTGGGCATGTCATTTAATGCTATTTGCCTCAATTTTCCCATCTGTAAAATGAGCTGGAGATGGAAATGGCAAACTGCTCTTGTCTCTCTGCCAAGAAACCCCCAAATGGGGTCATGAAGAGTTGGACAGGGCTGAAATGGCTGAATAACAACAGGAGTTTACTGAGCAAAGGAGTGACATAGACTCAAACTTTAGGAACATTCCTTTAGCAGATGAATGAATGGTAGATTAGACAGGAGAGAGACTTGAGGCAGAAAAATCAATTAGGTTTTTACAATAGTCAATAGACAAGAGGTGATAAGGTCTGATTCAGGGTGGTGGCTTTTAGTGGAGAGAAGGGACTTAGAAACACCAAGGTTTGACAACACATTGTATATGTGGGGCAAGTTCAAGTGAGGCATCCAGAATGACACCAAGGTTTTGACATTAGATGCCTAGAAGGGTAGTAGCGCCCTTGATAGTAATGCAGAAGTTGGGAAGTTTTGGGAAAGTGTTGTCAAACCCACATCATAACCAGGACCACTAAGTCATACATAAGGATCCCTTTGGGCTGCATATTGACTTAGAAAATCCCACATGTTTATGTCTTTCCTTTTTTGTTAATACATCAATACATTATAAATCAAATAGGAACTACTTCTGGTTTGAACCACATTTGGGATGTAGGCCAAGTGCTTAACACCTTTGGTTTTGGAGAAAAGATAATGAGATCTGTTTCAGGCATGTTGGGTTTAGGATGCTTATGAGATATCCCATAAGATGTTTAAGGAGCGGTTGGTGATGTGGGACTAGAGATCAGAAGAGACAATAGAGCTAGATATAGAGCTGTGAGTCATATTCCTAGAAATGATCATTGAACCCATGGGAACCAATGAGATCACTAAATGAGATAATATAAAGGGAAAAGAGCCTAGGATAGAGGCTTGGGGGACACTCACAGTTATCAGGCTTGATTGAATGAAGAACCAGTAAAGGAGACTGAGGAGTAGAGAGATAGATAGGAGAAGCAGGAATGATCTGTTTCATTTAAAACCAGAGAGGGGGGCAGCTAGGTGGTGCAGTGGATAAAGCACCAGCCTTGGATTCAAAAGGACCTGGGTTCAAATCTGGACTCAGACACTTGACACTTACTAGCTATGTGACCCTGGGCAAGTCACTTAACCCCAATTGCCTCACCAAAAAATAAAAAATAAAAAAAACAGAGAGGAGAGGGTATCCAGGAGGACATGGTGATTGACAGTATCAAGTGGTGCATAGAGTAAGGAAGCATGAAGACCTAGGAAAGACCACTGGATTTGGCCATTCAGAGATCACCCACACCCTTGGAGAGAGCAGTTTCACTTGAATGCTGAGGCTGGGTATCAGATAGCAGAGATTTTTAGAAAGATGGGGAGAGGAAAATTAGAGACTCCAGGCAGAGATGACTGTCTCAAGGAGGTTAGCCAAGAAGGGCAGGAGAGATACAGGATGCAAGCTGGCAGGGGTCATAAAGAACAAATTAGGATTTTTAGAGGGGAGGGGAAAACATGGCAATGTTTGTAGGCAGCAGGGTAACAGCTGGTAGACATGAAAAGAAGGAAGAGGAAGTAGAGATGAGAGTGGGTCAATCTTCCGGAGAAGACAGAAGAGTATAGAATCAAGGGTGCCTGGAGAGGGTTGGTCTTGGCAAAGAGAAGGGCCACCTCTCATCTATGAGAGCAAAGGAGGGTATGGAAGGGGAAGATGTCTGAGGGGACGAGGAGGAAGAGAGAAGATGTGGAATGTCCTCAATTTTTTTTGGGGGGGAAGTATGAGAAAAGGTTCTTAGTGGAGGGAGTGAGGGGAGAGAAGTTATGGGAGGCATGAAGACAGAAGAAAAGGTTTGGAATAGCCGCTATGGAGCATGGTATAGCAAATTGATTAGAGAGGAGCAATAATCATAGCGAGCATTTATCTAGCACTTTAAGACTACAAAACCTTACTCATGTTATCTAGCTAGTGTCTGAGGCAGAATTCAAACTCAAAGCTTCCTGACTCCAAATTCAATCTTCTGTTCATTACAACACCTAGATGCCTTGTAGAATGATTACCTTGCTGCAGTAAGGACCCAGTAGAGATTAGATCATATAAATTTGTAGCAGATCAAGTCATCACAGTTTTGTAATTCCCTCCAGTTCCTGTAAATACGATTGAAGGAAGCAGATGGGAAGTGTTATCTGGAGTTAGGGTTTAGTGAAACATGATTAATGATAAGACCAGAGGTCAAGGGTCCAGAGAAGAGGATAGGGAAGAGTTGAATTGGTTCACCAAGGGGTGAAGATGGGGAGGGATTATCACCCCTCTTTTACAGGGCAAGATGCTGAGATATGAGGACATAACAAACTTATAAAAGGTCCAGTCCTGCCTGGGTCTTAACCTTCTTACTGTGAATCATCTTCTTGGGTACTGGCTTCTCCTTAGAGTTGATCCCTGGGACTTTTCACCTTAGGACTTGAGACTTCCACTTTTTACTGCTTTTAAAAAATATGTTTTTTTCCCTTTTTTGCGGGGCAATGAGGGTTAAATGACTTGCCCAGGGTCACACAGCTAGTAAGTGTCAAGTGTCTGAAGCTGGTTTTGACCTCAGGTACTCCTGAATACAGGGCTGGTGCTTTATCCGCTATGCCACCTAGCTGCCCCTTCCTTTAAAAAAAAATAATATTACTGCTTTCTAAACCTTCCCTCAATTCTGTTCCCCTTCCCAACCTAATAAGAACACCTCTCCACACACAGAGACACAGACACAGAGACAGACAGACAGACAGACAGACAGACAGACACACACACACACACACACACACACACCCCTTCCCAACCCTTTTGACTCATTGAGCTCTTGAGTTTAGAACCTGCCCACATTTAACCCTAAATTATCTTTTCCCCTTCTTTTCTCCCTGACATTGTTACTAATAACTACTTTCATCATTCCCTCATCTTCTGCCTCCATGTTCTCTGGACCACAAGAGTCTTTTTCTAAGGTATCTTTGTAAGGATGAGGTATTGTGGTATAACTGATAGAGAAATGGTCTAACCATGTCTCCCTTCCCCCACCCCATACAATAACCTCTAGTGGCTCCCTATTACCTCCAGGATCAAATATAAAGTCTTCCATTTGACTCTTAATGACTTTTATAACTTGGCTCCCTCCTACCTTTCCAGGCTTCTTACACCTTCTCCCTTGCTGCATACTCTATGATCTAAGTATATTCATCTCCTCGCTATCCCCCCAGTAAAATTCTCCAGACATTTTTGCTGACTGTCCGACATGCTGGATTCTCTCCCTTCTTGTCATTGCCTCCTGGCTTCTTTCAGAGTTCAGCTCAGATTCCACCTTCTACAAAGGCAATTCACGCTAGTGCCTCTCCTCTGTTTATTCTCTCCATTTAATTCTGTATATAGTTTGTTTGTCCATTGGTATTTGCTTGTAGTCTCCCCCATTAGACTCTGAGCTTCTTGAGTGCAGGGACTGTCTTTTGCCTTTCTTTATATCATCAGCACTTAACACAGTGCCTGACACATAAGTAGGTGCTTCTTAAATGCTTGCTGACTTGATGTAATTGTAGTGTGAAAGACCTAGCTTCAAGCCCCTCCTCTGATCATAGGTGAGAATAACATTATATTAGGGTGTGCACCCAGGAAATGCTTTTTACAAGGTAAACATTTAGCAAATACTTTGTCATAAACAATGCTATTTTTAGTCACCTAAGAAATTGAAACTTTTAAAAAAAACAATTAAACTTTACTTTGAAAATGTGCATTTTGAATGAAGTGTATTTCTTGCCTTTTCAATGGGTCAGAGAAAGGATAAAAGGAGGGAGAGAATTTGGAATTGAAAATAAAAATAAAATTTTAAAAATACAAACTTTGCAAAGAGCTCCTTTTAATGATTATTTTTAAAGTAATAAACATTTTTATTTATAGTTTGGGGTTCCAATTTTATCCCTCTTTCCCTCCCTCCCCTCCCCTCTCCCTGAGGTGGTAAGCCTCATGTACACATACACATACAATTATGTATAAAACATTACCGTATTAGTCATTTTGTGTATGAAAACTTGAAGAAAAAAATGAAAGAAAGTGAAAAATAGCATGCTTCAGTCTGTGTTCCATCAACATCAGTTCTTTCTTTGGAAGTGGATAGCATGTTTCATTGATAATCCTTTGGGATTGTCTTGGATCATTGTCTTGTTGAGAATAGCTAAGTCATTCACAGTTCTTCATCAAACAATATTGCTGTCTCTATGCACAATGATCTCTTGGTTCTGTTCACTTCACTATGCATCAGTTCATACAAGTCTTTCCAGGCCTTTCTGAAATCATTCTGCTTGTCATTTGTTATAGCACAATAATATCCCATCACCATCCTATACCACAGCTTGTTTGTCCATTCCCCAATGGATGGGCATTCCTTTGATTTCCAATTCTTAGCCAGCACAAAAAGAGCTGCTAGAAATATGAGCTCCTTTGAATTAAATCCTCCTCCTTCTCCTAAAACACAGCACAACCTTTTCAGTCTTGCTTTTTTGACTACCACAGCATCTATCCAACTGGACCTTGCTTCCCTCACCCCAGTGGTGGGGCTGGTAGGAAATGGAAAGGTCAATGGTGAAATTTAAAGAGAGGTGACTACAGCACATTCTTAGACTATTAAAAAATTTGATTTTTTTCCTCCTTCCATGCCTGAACCATCCAGCAGCCAAGGCCATATATGATCCAAAGAAAACAAAATAGCCACAGGAGCTACTCTAGTTGACTTTTCTCTGTCCTAGTGGCAACCAGGTAAAATGGGGTCCTTTTGAGGGTAGGAAGGAGGAAAGCAGTCTGCCTGAGCTTGGCATGAACCGGGCTTTGTTTAGCAAAAGTGCCCCTGGAGCGGGTGAGGTGGTATCACAGAGACAGTCTGGAGGAAGGTCCTTGGTCACAAGATATGCCTCCTTCTTCCTTGTAAATTAGAACTTCCTGGAACTAAAGGGAAGCAAGTGGGAAATGAAGGCTAGAAGCAGAGTGATGGGGGGGGGGGGCTGCTGGGATAGGGACTTCAGCAATAGAAACTGGGAAAGCAGACCCTGTTGCTGGCAGGCTCTGGATCCTGGGCAGCCCCACCAAGCGACAGGACTGTTGGCACACTGTGGTGTGCTTGGGCACACCTGCCACACCCCATAAGCATTCCTCTTCCTATGACAAATCCTGGCAGTGTGACCCTGGGCAAATCCCTTAACCTCTGTGCCCTGAGACGATTCTCTAGAACTAGATGACAGGACAGTTGTAGATTGGCAGGTTTTCTAGCCTATACCCATTAAATCACAAGTCTTGAACAATTTAAAAGAATTGCCAAATATACAAATGTCAAATATACAACTCAATCCAGAAAATATTTATTAAATGTTTACTGGGGGAGCAGCTAGGTGGCGCAGTGAATAAAGAACTGGCCTTGGATTCAGGAGGGCCTGAGTTCAAATCCAGCCTCAGACACTTGACACTTGCTGTGTGACCCTGGGCAAGTCACTTAACCCTCATTGCCCTGCTCCCCCCCCCAAAAAAAAGAAGAATAAAAAAGTTTGTTTTTTTTTTAAATGTTTACTGGGTACAAAGCACTGGGCCAGGTCCTAGCAGAGGGTTAGGAGAGAGATACCTGCTTCCTTTTTATAGCCCTGGCTGGTTTTCCTTTAAGGGCTTGGGGCCATTCTTTTAACTCTTTGCCCAAGGCAGGAAAGGTCCAGCCCATGGAGAATGAATGTCAGAGGTTTTAGTGGAATTCCCATTGATTAGTTAGCATGCCTTACTGACCTTCTGCGGAAGGGAGTAGCCATTTAATCTGAATTTACTACCTTCTTAATCTTAGGAATCACATCCTTTTTATCTTTGGTTATTAATAACATTATTTTATTGCATTTTATGGTCCAGAAATGCCTCTTACATTCTAACCCTGAGCTTGCATCACTGGACTGGCCCAAGTTAGGCCTGGAGCAGAATAAGTAAATACAAAGTTTAAATAAGCTGAGGATGACCCCTGAATGGAAGTTACAGTCTGACAGATAATAATGTAACTCATTTATAGAGCATGAAAGCTGCCTTCTAACTAATGTCTCCCCTTGATGTAACTCTTCAAGACAGGCTTTGCACTAACTAGCACTAGTCTAGTGACAGATTGTAAATGAGTCATCCGAAGAACAATCTCGTTCAATTCAGGGAGGCTCATTAGCAGCTTTAGCTCCCAATAGACATCTCTCTCAAGGCATAGAAGTGTCCTAGTCTGGGTCAGGGTCAATAGAGAAAGCACTCATAGTTGCTTAACATATTATAGGGTAGTTTACAAAACCCATTGCATACATTATTTATTTTTTATCCTCACGGTAATCCCATGAGTTAGGCACCAGATGTATTTTTTACAGAGGCAAAACAAGACTCAGAATCAAGTGACTTGTCCAAGGTGACACAGCAAGGAAGTAACAGAGAGGAAGAAGTGTCTCCAACCTGGTGCTCTTTGCCCTATCCTATCCAGCCTCTAATCGAAAAATAATAAACCAGAGGAAGGTCATTAGAAGTGTGCATAAAATAAAATTGCCAGTGTCAGGAGGGAGATCTTTCACTTCCAAACTATTGCCACATGACTAATGCATATATAACCTATATTAGATAGCTTGTTGTCTTGGGGAGGGGGAAGAGAAGGGATGGAGGGAGGGAGAAAAATTTAGAACTAAAAATCTTATAAAAACAAATGCTGAAAACAAACTATTAGCACAGTGGATAGAGAGCTGAGACTGGAGTCAGGCAGACTCATCTTCCTGAGTTCTAATCTGGCCTCAGACACTTACTAGCTGTATGACCCTGGCCAAGTCACTTAACCTTGCTTGTCTCAGTTTCCTCATCTGTAAAATGAGAAGGAAATGGCAAATCATTCTGGTATCTTTGCCAAGGAAACCCAAAGTGGGGTCATGAAGATTCAGACATGACTGAAATGACTGAGTAACAACAGTTGTTACCTAGGCCCAGACTAGCATGACACCCTTTTCCAGCATCTCACTCCTTCAGCTCTCTGGGGCACTCCTGGGAGATTTGGGATTGGCTCACCTGGGTATTCCAGAGCAAACTCAATGATTGGCCCATTCTATAATCCCAGGCTCCCTCTCAGCCTATCAGGAAAATTCCTGACAGTTGGCTGGGCTGGGGTAGGGCACACAAAGTCTATGGGTATCATTCCCCATAGAGATGATGGAAAGTCAAGACTACTGTGTGGAACTAAATGCAGGGTCCTATGCTGTAGGGGTCACAGAGGTGAGTAAGCTAGGTGGCAGGTGCAGTGGCTAGGGTGCTAGACTTGGAACCAGGAAAACCAGGGTTCAAATCCTGCCTCAGACACTTAGCAGTTGTGTAACTATGGGCCAGTCATTTAACCTCTCTTGGTCTTGGTTTGTTTCCTCCTGAGTAATTTTTTACTCAGGGGGGCGGGGTTAGACTCCAAGGCTTCTAAGGTCCTTTTCAGTTTTGGATCTCTGATTGCAGGCTGGAGCCCATAGTCTGAGAGGAGGAGATAAGACACATAAACAAACGTTCACAATTTGAGGTGATAAGAGGTATAAGAAAAGGGCTGGCCTGTTGACTGTTGACCTTCAGCTATTTCCCCAGTTGTGCCCTGCCTGCCTGCAGTCTCAGATTCAGAACTAGCCACTTTTGTACCTAGGACAAAAGGCACCAAAACACCCCCAATTCAGTGGGGATGGGGGGCAGTCTAGGCTGCCATCTGGGAGCTTCCTTTTTAAAGTCATTCTTTTTTTTTTTTTTTAGTGAGGCAATTGGGGTTAAGTGACTTGCCCAGGGTCACACAGCTAGTAAGCGTTAAGTGTCTGAGGCCGAATTTGAACTCAGGTACTCCTGACTCCAGGGCGGTACTCTATCCACTGCGCCATCTAGCTGCCCCAAAGTCATTCTTGCTAAGTACTAAACTCAATTGTATTATTGTTACAGATAACTGCAAGTTTACAAAGTTTATACAGGACTTGGACTCTACATTTCAGCACTTTTTTGGGGGGGAAATTTTTGTATTTTATTTTCCAATTACATGTAAAAACAATTTTTTATGTTTCATGTGATTGTACATATATAACCTATATCAGATTACTTGTTGTCTTGGAGAGGGGGGAAGGAGGGGAGGGAGAAAAATTTGAAACTAGAAATCTTACAAAAACAAATGTTGAAAACTATCTCTACATGTAACTGGAAAATAATAAAATACTTTTATAATTAAAAAAACAATTTCTAACATTCATTTAAAAAAATTTTGAGCTCCAAATTTTCTCCATTTCTCCCCTCCCCTCCTTGAGAAGGCAAGCAATTTGCTGTCAGTTATACACATCAGCACACCTATGCAGCTTACTCTGTGCAAGACACTGGGGACTTGGAGTCAAACAATGAAACAGTACCCTAAAACTGTGGCTGACCTTCTCCTGGGGACCTAGATATAGTGGGTGAGCAGGACTGTCAATCCAAAGGGAGACAAAGTAATTTCCAAAGAAAAAAGTGTTCAAAACCTGCCTCAGACACTTACCAGTTGTGTAATTATGGGATAGCCATTTAACCTCTCTTGGATTCAGTTTCCTCATGTATAAAAAGAGGGGTATTAGACTCTATCCATGGCTTCTAAGGTCCTTTCCATTTTTAGACTTCCATTCTGTAGAAGGAGATAGCTGAAGTAGGCTTTGAAGGAAGTAAGAAGCTAGGGACTCTATAAGGTGGAGATTTATATTAGGGAGTCCATTTCAGAAGCATGTGTGTGTGTGGGGGGGAGGACATATGTGAAAGAGTCTGGAATGGGGAGATGTGTATGGGGAAAAGCAAATGGGATGCTTGGATTAGGACTGAGAGTATGAAATGTGAAAAGGCATTAAGATGAAGTAAGCCAAAGAAGGTAGGTGGGAGCCAGAAAGATCCACCAACCATGCTTTTAGGCTCCCCTAGGGAGAAGCAGAATGACTTTAGGAGCTGGTGAACAACAACATGAAAGGGAATCTAGTCTCTCATCCATTCTTTCCCATTTTTTTCCAGACCAACACAAATGCCACCTCTTCCAGGAAGCCTCCTCTGCTCTGACCTCGAGAACCATCCCTTTGTGGTCTAACCTAGCACTTGGTTTGCACCTCCATACTGCAGTTACTAAATCCAGGTAGGATATCCCACAAGTCTTAGTCTTTGTGCTCGACCAGCTTAAAATAAAAAACACTAGAGACTCTACAGATTAAACCTTTAAAATGCACTAAGGCTTATGGGATACCCTGAGTCTCTAGTTCTGGTCTCTTCCCAGCGCTCTAGTTCTAAATCACCGATTGCCTATTGGACATTTCCAACTGGATGTTGCAGAGGCAAACTTGATATTTCCAAAACAGAACTCATTAGCTTCCCCCAGACTCATCCTTCTTCCTAGTTTACCAATTTCTCTTGAGACCACCACCATGCCCAGTCACCCAGGTTCAGAACTCAAGATTTGCCAGTGGCTCTTCCTTCTGTCATTCCCCTTTTCCAATCAGTTGCTCCCACCTCCACAGCACCTATTCCCTTGTCTCCCCTCCTAGGATCACCATTCCAGGTCAAGTCCTTATCAGTTTTCACTTGAACCGCCCCCCCCAACAATCTCTAAAAAAAATCCCTGCACCTCAAGTCTCTCCCCTGTCCAATGTATTCTTTTTCTTTTTGTGAGGCAATTGGGGTTAAGTGATTTGCCCAGGATCACACAGCTAGTAAGTGTCAAGTGTCTGAGGCTGGATTTGAACTCAGGTCCTCCTGAATCCAGGGTCAGTGCTCTATCCACTGCACCACCCAGCTGCCCCTATCCAATGTATTCTTCACGAAATTGCCAAAATGATTTTCCTAAAGTGCAAATATAATCATGTCACTCCCCTGGTCAGAGAGCTCCGGTGGCTCCCTATTACCTCTGGGATCAAGGACCAACTCTTCTCTTTGGTAGTTACAGCCTTTCCATCTTCTGGGCTTAAAATGCATTGCTCCTTTTAACAAACTATGTTTTGACCAAGCTGACCTATTTGCTGCTCCTCTTATATGCCACAACATCCCCCATCTCCGTGCTTTTATCCAGGCAGTCCTGATTTAGAGAAATGAGTCTCTACTTCACACAATCCCTGCTATCCTTCAAAGCTCAGCTCAAGAGCCATTTCTTACATGTTGCCTTAGCTGATTCCCTCCCCATTTCCAGCTGTAACACCTTCTCCCCTCCTGAAATTTTACCTGTTTGTTTGTTTTTTAAAGGCTGAATCTTGAATGAAGATAGCTTTGAAAGTGCTGGGTTGAATTTTTTAATTGCTAAAAACAAAATCCAGGTCTACATATGTGGGGATTAAAAGTATCCAACCTATAATGAAAGAGACTGAGGCAGAGTTCTGAGCCAATGGCTCTTTATTAAAGGGTCCATGGTCCCCTCTAATGAGGTAGATCTCAGATATTTCTCATGATCTGAGATGCCCCCTTCTTCCAGATCTTATCTTTATAAGATTTGATGCCAGATTTATTACCTGGACATTCTAAAGTGGCTACACAAAATGCAGGATCCCATTGGTTGACAAAAATAGTATGTCAGCAGGGTCATGGGTTGGGCAAAGCCGGGGGTATCTCTGACTAGATGGTCATGAGATTGTCATTTGCTCGTGTTGGACACGGGAGAGTGGTCCAAAGGTACAACAATTAGTTGGGGGACTTTCCATGTAGTTCAGTCCCCTCCACCATACTAGGCTTGGTCATCATGACAAGGGAACACAAGGGTGGAGATCCTCTAGTCAGCTTTCTATGATTAAGCAAGTGAACTTACAACCTGCAGCTCACAGCTCTGGGGCCTAATACATAGAACTTACAATCACTACCCCTGTGGGACCATAGCAAACTGGTGAATACTACTTGGGATTGAGTAGGGGTCCAAATGAATGATTTCTCACATATATTAGAATTTGTTTCATGTGTAAGCCTCCTTTTCTGTTTTAGGGTGTATACAAAATGATTCTTCTATTTCATGTTTGTGAATTTCAAATTAAAAAAATAAGACTGAGTCTTGCCATCTGACCCAGCCTGGAAATGAAGGGGCTAATTAGGGGACCCTTCTACTATTTATATGCCCAGAACTTATTACTTATTTCATTTCTGAGTTGGCTTGGTTCATCTCTCTTTGAGAGAAGGAAATGTGATTAATCTAAACTTGGAATCTCCCTCAGTACAGGTCTGTGAATGTAGTAATTGATTAATCAATCAGTCAACTAACATTGATTAAGCACTTACTATGTGACAGGTACTATGTCAAGCACCAAGGATACAAAGAAAGAAAAAAGTCAGGCTCTGCTTGATGGGAGAGAGAACATGCAAACCACTCTGTACAAGCAGAATATGTACAGAATAAATTGGGAAAAGCCTCAGAAGGAAGGTACTAAGATTAAGGAGGGTCCAAAAAGTCTTCTTGTAGAAGGTGGGACTTTAGCTGAAACTTGAAGGAAGTGAGAGAAGCTGGGAGACAGAGATGAAAAGGGAGAACAACGCAGACATGGAATCAGCCAGAGGAAAAGCTTGGAGTTGGAAAATGCAGTGCCATGTAGGGAGGAGAGCAATGCCACTGGATTGTTGAGTATAAGCAATGGGGCATAAAGTGTAAAAAGACTAGAAAGATGGCAGAGGGAGAGGGGAGAAAAGGGAAGGGAAGGATTTTTCTATTTGATCTTGGAGGTAATAGGGAACCATTGAAGTTTATTGAAGGGGACAGTGATGTGATCAGCCCTAAGTTTTAAGATCAGTTTGACAGCTGAATGGCAGTTAAACTGTAGTGGAAAGAGATGAGGCAGGGAGACAAACCAGTACGTATGGAATAAATGTTGATTAAATGAATATTGCATGCTCATTTATTCAAGAAATACATTGCTTGTGCTTACTGAGTGTATGATCCAATGCTACAGGGCATATAGAGGTGAGTTAAAACCATCTCTGTTATTTGGAAGTTCATGGGACTGAAGGGATACAGACACAAATAACCACAATACAGCATCATAAGGTCCATAAAAGGAGGCTGTAGACAATCAGTGGAGGGACAGGTCAGGGAGAGGGGTTATTCATAGTGGAAGACTTTGAAGAGGTGGCTTTGCAGCTGAGCCTTGAAGGATGAGGAGAATTTCAACAGGAGAACCTATTTATAGGAAGGGCACTTTAGATAGAATAAATAATATGATTGACAGAAAGATAAATGCTAATTTACAAAGTGATAAAATGTATCAATTACTTGGTCATTGCACCAATATACATACAACCTAAATAAAATAACTACAAAACAGTTTTTATGAAAATAAAGAAATAAATAATTGGAAAGATGTTCAATGTTCATGACTAGGTGGAGCCAATATAGCAAAAGATGACATTTATTTCAGTACTTCAAGAATCTGTGGTTTCACCAGTAAGAATACCCCTTCTACCAACATAGATCAACATAGATGTGCTGGTATGCCTCTGGACAAATTCCTTATCCTCTATAGTTCTTAGATTCTTCATCTGTAAAATGGGGTGAATGACCTAGATAGCCACACGACATCCTTCCATCTCTACATTTTATAATTCCATGGCAATACCTCCATGACTTGATACAATCTTGAGAATTGCTGTAGCCAAAATATTCATCTTTTGGAGACTCACTTGGTGATCAATGTCTTTGAACATTAAGTGGGGAAGGGTAATTGACTTAATTACCACCCACCCTTACACTAACATTAACTGATTTGATCCTGCAAATAACTCTGTTTGGATATGTGCTATTTGTGTTGGATATATTCTGAGTTGATTAATCCATAGTTTGTCTCCTGCCACTCACTCAAAACCTTTTTAGCTTGGTAGGACCTTTCAGGGATTGAATTTTTCAGGTACAGCCCTCAGCAATTCAGGGTTGCTTCCATGTCACAGTGAGGAAGATTTTGATGAAGATGGAAGAATTTTGCCCAACTTTTACTGTAGCTTTAAGGCAATATCAGCCAAAATCTGATTTCATTGTATTATATAACATTATGAATTTTAAATGAACAAAGAACAGTTAATACTACTTCTTACCCTCTCCAAGCCTCATTTTATTCATCTGTAAAATGGAAACAATAATCGCACAAATCCAACAGAGTCATTTTCAGGATCAAGTTGGTTAATGTTAGTGTAAGGGTGGATGGCAATTAAGTCAATTACCCTACCCCACTTAATACAAGTGACATGATGCTATACCATAATACCCTCCTTCTGCCTCAGAGGCAAAAATGGGTATAATAATAGCACCTACCTCCCAGGGCTGTTGTCAGGATAAAACATTTGAGATAATATTTATAAAGCACTTAAATATTGCCTAGCACTTAGTAGGTACTTAATAAATGTTCATTCTCCTTTTGTCAGGTAAGAGCAATCAATTGGAGATGTGAACAAGCCTTATGTGTCAATCAATCCATCACAGGCTTTAGACTGTGTGAAAAGTCTTCCATCCATTAAGAAGTGCTTCAAGGCCATTGGGTGAAGTAAAATGACACCACACAGGAAGTGTGTTTGGATTGGTTGAAGGACTTGGTCATGTCCTGTGAATCTTGTCTAAAATCCGTGAGCTAATTTGGAGTCTGTGTTCAAGTCAGACAGTTTGGGGTAAGAAGCCTTCCAGCCTAGCCCCTGGAAAGGAATGGGGGTGGCCATGGTGGGGAGGAGGAGGAGGAGGAGGAGGAGGAGAAGGAGGAGCACCCAGTCCTTGCCTCTAGCCCTAGCCTCAATCTCGATCTGAGCCCTCCTACACCCTTTCTGTGGCCAGAGCTTTGTAAGTCTAGAGGATTTTGTTTTGTTTTGTTTTTTGTTTTTGTTTTTTTTTTTAAGTGAGGCAATTGGGGTTAAGTGACTTGCCCAGGGTCACACAGCTAGTTAAGTATTAAGTGTCTGAGGCCGGATTTGAACTCAGGTACTCCTGACTCCAGGGCCAGTGTTCTATCCACTGCGCCATCTAGCTGCCCTCTAGAGGATTTTTGAACTTCCCATTTGGTGGCCCAGAAGTGTCTGCCTTGCGAGTTGAGGACAGATGAGACTCAATAAGGTTAAAGTCTGCAAGAAGCATAGCACAAACAAGCTATACCTTACCTAAGGAGAATATGTTGAAGACTCCAGAAAAAGGACTTTAGAAGCTGAGAGTTACTTCGTTGACCACGTGTGGGCTCTCTAAACTTGAGTCCACTTTCCCCTGCAATCTATCCATTTGTGAGAAAACGTGTCAGGCCTTTGGGAGAAATGTTTAGTATCAACCATTCTTAACACAGCAAATGGAGGAAAACTCACTAGTGGAGGCTAATGAGCTTTTATATTAGAAAGATAATTCCCAACTATTCAGGGCTATACCTAGAATCCATGCAAATAAATGTAATGGCCTCCCTTAGGGGAACCAGTCTGAACACCGGAGCAGGGTTTAGTAGAATAAATCCAAAATATGTATGTCCAGAGCTCCTTATATAGAGTGCTTCACAAACCTTAAAATGCATACAAATGTGAGGTGGTGTTGTTATCAGGCTCAAAGTGGTTTGCTAGGTTTGGACTTAGTTTGGGGCTGGGAATTCCTTTACCCTTGGGCTGGGCTCAGGGCTGACTAGTGAGTACCCTTCATCTCTCAATCTAACTTGGGACTTCAGTGAGTCCCTTCAGTGAGGCCAAGTCCTCAGCATCACAATCACACCCCCGTGACCTGGGGGTAGGGATATGCCACCCAGAATAGTCCAGCCTGGCAGGGGTGGATTCACTAAATCCATTTGCATAATATGAAACGCAGCAGGGCACAGTGAAAAGGTGATAGTCTTGGAACCAGGGCATCTGGATTAAAAACTTACCACCAGGGACAGCTAGGTGGCGCAGTAGATAGAGCACTGGCCCTGTAGTCAGGAATACCTGAGTTCAAATCCAGCCTCAGATGCTTGACACTTACTAGCTGTGTGACCCTGGGCAAGTCACTTAACCCCAATTGCCTCACCAAAAAAAAAAAAAATCTCACCTCCAACACTCACCACCTCAAGTCACTAAAGCTCTCTGAGTTTGTAAAGTAAATTGAAAAGTTCTTGCACTTCTCACATCCTGGGATGATGGTAAGGAAAGTTAATCTAAAAGCATTATAGTGGTGGGAGTTGCTACTGAGAGGCTG
Organism: Dromiciops gliroides; assembly: GCF_019393635.1. Classification (NCBI taxonomy): domain Eukaryota; kingdom Metazoa; phylum Chordata; class Mammalia; order Microbiotheria; family Microbiotheriidae; genus Dromiciops; species Dromiciops gliroides. The sequence continues at coordinate 597,933,987 of NC_057863.1, forward strand.
TGGGTGAAGTGGAAAAAATCCAAGTTCAAGTCCTGATTCTGTCATTTACCAGATGTGTGACTGTGGGCAAGTCATTTCACTTGCTATATACTATCATAGATTTAGAACTGGAAGGGACCTAAGAAATCATCTAATCTAACTCCCTCATTTTATAGATGAGGAAACTCAGGCCCAGCAACAATAAGTGATTTGTCTAGTTGTCATTGTTAGGGGGTAGAAGGGGTGGGATTTGAACCCAAGACTTCTGATTCCAGATTCCCTGTTCTTCCACCTACACCACACTGCCTCTTAGTTTCTTCCTCTGTAAAAATAAGAGTACTACTCCCTGTATTCCCTATCCACATAGTGGGTTGTATGGAAAATGTTCTGCAAACCTTAAAGTAAATTAGAGAAGGGAACTGTCTTTGGAATTGCAAGAGGTTTTTTGGAGATTGTTTAGTCATTTGACAGATGGGTAGACCCAGGGACGCTTCAAAGTCACAGAGGGACTTAGTGGCAAAGCAGGAATCTGACAAGGTCTCCTGACTCCCAACCCAAAGTTCTTGCTGCTGCCTGGGATGCTTTTCCTTCAGTACCAGAATTCCCAGGTAGCCCCTGTTCCTTGATTGCTTTCTGCTTGGCCACATCCTCTGAGATGTGTTTATAGCAGCAGTGAACTTGGGCTAGCCTGAGCCATCCCCGCTTCCCCCGTACACACCCTGTCATAAAATCATCAACTCATAGAGAGAACCTAGAAGTCATCTAGTCACCGGTATCAAACTCAAGTAGGATCCCTGCCTGTGACATATTGACTCAGAAAACCACAAACAAACATTATCTATGTTTTATTGCATTTTATTTTGTTAAACATTTCCCCATTGTGTTTTGATCTGGTCTGGTTCCATAGTTCATGGGGCCCAAGAGCCACAAGTTTGACGCCTCTGGTCTAATCCAAGCTTTCCATTCCTACTACTTCTGATCACCTTTGGGACTACCAAGACAGTCAAGCTGGACCACTGAGCTCTCTGCACCCCCATCCTTGTCCCATACAACTTATCTATGAGTGAGGGTAGCCCTAGGGGATGGACGGGGAGGCTTTCTGCTCCCATAACTCTGTTAATGGCCACCTCCTAAACTCCAGGTTAATTTGTAAACTCTGGTGCATCCCTGGGGACATTTCACTCTGGTGTTCCTCATTCCTCTGGACTTATCTCAGGCTAGTACTATTTGAGGATGACCGATGGCACCGGTTCTTTCCAAGGGTTTCTGGATATTTTCCTGGCCAAGGTGATGCATCTTGGATTTGGCCAGAGATCAGCCCAACCTAGTCCAATCCAGTCCAGCCCATCTACCCACTATTCTGACAGTAATAGACCTTGAGACCAGAGCAGCAGAATCTCCTCCCCCTTACCCACCTCCAAATAATAGAGATAGTGTAGCGCAATGGAAAGATCACTGGCTTTGAAGTCAGAGGACCCAATGCTCTTGCCACTATTGTCTCTTTACCTTTCTGGGACTCAGTTTCTTCATCTGTAAAATCAAAGTATTTGACTAAATTGCCTCAGTGGTCCCTTCTGGCTCCAAATCTATGATCTTATGTAGGGTACCCCAAAAGTCTCAGCGACATTTTAAGCTTGAATAAATTATTCCATTCTAACTATGCTGGTTACTGAGCCCTGTCACATGCCACCATCCTAGCCCCCTCCTCTGCAGTGGAGCAGAGTGCTGTAGATAGTGTGGGCAGGTGGAAGTTTATGTAGTGTGAACTGAAGGACATTGGGATGTCTCCTCTCCCCTCCAAAAGGAATATCTCTCCCAGGGCTGGCAATGTCATAATTAATGATTCATTCTTAGACTAAGAGGACTGGGAAGACTTATTTAACATCCCCATTTTATAGAGAAACAAACTGAGGTCTCAAAGAGTGGGAAGTGCCTAGTCCAAGGTGACAGAGCCATTGGAATCTGTCTACTGGCCCAACCTGCCTAATTATTACTATGTGGATCATATAGCTGGAAGGAACCTCGGAAGGCATCTAGTTGAAACCCTATGTTTTCTAGATGAAAACAGGGAGGCCAGAGAAGTTAAGTGACTATTTCCAGGTTTCAGAAGCACAGCAGAGCTGGGACTCAAACCCACTCCAATTGCAGTGCCCTTTCGACTGTACCACACTGCAATCTAATTTCCATGGCATTTTAAAGTTTAGACAACCTTTTTCCTCACAATAGCCCTCCAGTTCTGGAACCATGAACCATGATCAAATCAACTCTGCCATTATTCCTTATGTTAATCTACCCCCCTATGACCCCACTTATCCTTTCTGTAACTTTCCAGACTAACATGCCCCTCCTTGGCTACCCCTACATTTGTATGTCATCTACCCCCATTAGAATTTAAGCTTTCGGGGAGGCTAGGTGGCGCACTGGATAAAGCACTGGCCCTGGATTCAGGAGGTCCTGAGTTCAAATCCGGACTCAAACACTTGACACTTACTAGCTGTGTGACCCTGGGCAAGTCACTTAACCCCCATTGCCCCACAAAAAAAAATGAGAATAAAGAATTTAAGCTTCCTAAGGACAGGGGCTTTCTTAAGTTTTGCATTTCTTTCTGTACTGCTTTACACAGATCTTAGCACCTATAGAAAGAAAGAAGAAGTGCCGAGAGAAGAATCTGGAGGGGAGTAGTGCTCAGACGTGCCCCAGGACCGAAGGAAATGGGATTGAAACCCAGATGGGGCCAGTTCTGTCCTCCCAGAGGGTGCTCAGGGCAAGGAGACGAGTCAGCACACATTTTGTCCTCCAATAGAGCAGGCTAAAGCAACCTGGTAGCCCAACCTTGGAAGTGTACCCACCATTGAAAGGGGGAGGATTCAGAAAGTGAGTGATGGGAGAATACAAAAAAGAGGGGCTTAGGGGCAGCTAAGTGGCACAGTGGATAAAGCCCTGGGCCTGGATTCAGGAGGACCGGAGTTCAAATCCAGCCTCAGACACTTGACACTAGCTGTGTGACCCTGCGCAAGTCACTTAATCTTCATTGCCCTGCAAAATGGGGGGGGGGGGGCTGAAACTCCAAAGATTCTAAGAGAGAGCCCTCAATAAAATCCCAGAGCAGAAACAGCTAAATTAACAAAGAAGAAGCTAAAATCAGAAGGAAGAATGAGTAGTAAATCCTCAAAAGGAATATAAACTCTCTTAGTAAATATTTTAAAAAAACACACAAAGGAAAGTGAGCCAATATCTAATGAAATACAGAACCCTCTGGATTCCCAAGGAGCATGGAACAAAACATTCCAGAATGGTTCAAAAGAGAAATTAAATCCATAAAAGAAAAATTTAGAAATCTAGACCAAAATTTAGACCTCTCAATGAAGACTTTTAAAACTCAATTAGTAGATTAGAAAAAAAATGAATCTATAATGGAGAATTTATCTAAAGAAGTGAGAGAGAAATATATTTGGAATACAACAATACTGAAGTGGAGGAAACATTTGTAGAAGTGTCTCAAAAGGCAAAAGGTTAAAGGTAAAAAGTTAAAAGAAGATAGGAAATTCAAGAACAGAAAGATATGTGAAGTATCCCTGCATAAATAAAATAATTCAAGCAGAATATCGATTCACAAAAACTTTAGATAACAGAACAACAGGGACACCTGGAGAGAAAAATGTATGATTTTTAAGGGAAAATAACATGTTTAAATTATTTTTTAAAAAGAGAAAGAAGATTGACATAGAGATAATAGCTGAACTTATTGGGAAGAACAATGAGAGGCAGGTCAGGGGAGGGGGAAGAACTGAATCAACTGAACCATGGAGTTTGGTACATGGTAATTTCTACCGTACAACACTGCTTTGATACTTCTAAGAATGAAGCACAGCAGGAAAAGGGGATGGTGGGGCACTACCTATTAAGGTAAGAACCTGAGCACTTTTTTTTTTTATCAGGAGCTTAATTCCAGTTTTCAGAAGTTTTAATCTCATGAAGAACACAGAAAGATTAAAGAAGGAATAAATAAGAGCAGTAAGACTTCCAAATAGACTAGGAGAGAGAACTGATGAAGAGAACAAAGAAAAGAAAAATTTCTTAGAAAAAGGTGCAATACATGTATAACTTATATTGAATTGCTTGTGTTCTTAAGGGGGTTTGGAAGGGAAGGAGGAAGAGAATTTGGAGTACAAAGTTTTAAAAATGGATATTAAAATTGTTTTTACGGGGCAGCTAGGTGGTACAGTGGATAGAGCACCGGCCCTGGAGTCAGGAGTACCTGAGTTCAAATCCAGCCTCAGACACTTAAAAAAAAAAAAACTTACTAGCTGTGTGACCCTGGGCAAGTCACTTAACTCCAATTGCCTCACTAAAAAAAAAATTGTTTTTACATGTAATTGGGGAAAAATAAAATTCTAAATAAATGGGAGAAAAAAGAAAAAGGTACAATAAAAAATGACTAAATTAAAAGTTAGAGATAAGTAAAGGGAAGATTTTGAAATAACCAGTTAATATAAAGAAAAAGAAGAGACAAAAGAAGAGAAGAAATAGATCACTAAATAAGTTTTTAAATTTTTTTTTGCAGGGCAATGGGGGTTAAGTGACTTGCCCAGGGTCACACAGCTAGTAAATGTCAAGTGTCTGAGGCCAGATTTGAACTCAGGTACTTCTGCATCCAAGACCAGTGCTTTATCCACTGCACCACCTAGCTGCCCTAAATAATTTTTAATAAAAGAAATCAATAACTTAAGTAAGACCCTAAAAATAAGGAAAAGGCAGGCAAATTAGATGGGGGGGGAGAAAAGAACTAATATGAATAGAATTGTATAGAAGTTGTTTAGGAAAAAAAGGAAAATTATTGACTTAAATGAGAAAGGAAATAAAAAAATCTTTTAAAAATAGTAAGGAAACAATTGGAGGAAAACCCAAGCCTAATTCTCATAACAGTAAAGGTGAATGAATCAAACAATTCAACAAATTTAAAAAATGGTAGGATGGATAAGAAAGCAAAACCTCACAATTTGTCACCTAGAAGAAATACATTTAAAAAGCAACAACAGGTAGAATCAAAATGAAAGAATGGAGTAAAATTTATTATGTATCAGCTGAATAAAAGAAAGTAGGAGTTTAATTTACAATATAGAGATAAAGAAATTAAAGTATGCTTAAAGGAATTATAGACAGAAAACTGATACTTTAAAAAAACTTTCCCTCATACACAGAACTCCATTTCTACTCACTATGACTTTTTAAACATATATTTTTATCCCCCCAATTATGTTAATACAATTTTTGTAAACATTGTTTTTAAAGCTTTGAGTCCTAAATTCTATCCCTCCCTTCTTCCCTCCCTGAGATGGTAAGCAATCAGATATAGGCTATACATGTGCAATCATGTAAAATGTTTCCCTATTAGTCATTTTGTATGGGAGGACTGAAATAAAAGAAAATGAATAAAAGAAAGTGAAAAATAGCATGTGTTTGTATTCAAACAATATCAGTTCTTTCTCTCGAGGATGATAATATGCTTCATTATTAGTTTTTTGGTTTTGTCATGAATCATTGTATTGTTTAGAATAGCTAAATTATTTACAATTCTTCATTGAACAATATTGTTGTTACTATGTACAACATTCTCCTGGTTCACTTCACTTTGCAAAACGGATAACAACATTAATATATATATATTCACCAAATGGCATAACATCTAAATCAAAAAATGAAAAGTTGAATTGAAAAAAGACATATACAACACTTACTAGGAGATGTCAACATTCTTCTTTCAGAATTGGGCAAGTCTGACAGAAATATAAAGGGGAAAATATGAAACTAAACAAACTCTTGGAAAATTTAGACCAAAAAGATTTTTGGCATTTTCTGAATAGAAACCTTAAGAACTATGTGTATTTCTTTGTAGCATTATATGACATCTTTATAAAAACAGATTATATTCTATGGTACAAAGAAATTGGTATTTCTGCTTTTTACGTTTATTTAAAAATATTTCTTTTACAGACCATAGAATAGGGAATGGGCTTGTGATTTCATTAGGAATAGAGAATTTTATGTTAACTAAGCTCCTTCCATCAACACAGGTTGATACCTTCTCTGCAACTGATACTCTTAGATAGTTGTCTAGAGCAATGAGAACTTAAATAACGTATTCAGGTTCATACAGTTACAATGTATTAAAGGCAGGACTTAAACCCAAGTCTTCCCAAATCTAAGGGCAGCTTTCTATCCACTATACTTTTCATATTTCCTTACAGATCATAATTCAAGAAAAATTGTATTCAATACAGAGAACAAAAGCAAATGCCACAGCCATAAATGAAGTCTTAATAATGACATCCTAAACAATTAATGGGTCAAAGAATACATCATAGGGACAATAACTATGTGAAAGACAATGATAATGATGTGACAACATATTTATGATATGCAGCCTAAAGCAGTCCTCAAAGCAAAAATTTTATCCCTCAAAATACATTAATAAAAATAAAAGAGATAGGATTGATGGACTGAATATGCAGTTTTAAAATGAGAAAACCAAGAAATAGAAAACCAAAATAACCACAAAAGAATGAATCTTGAAAATTAAAGGAGCAATAGATTATTTGAAACAAAAAAATGTAGAACAGATTGACAAAACTAGTATTTTCTTTGAAAATACTTATGAGGTCATAAACTTTTAGCCAAAAGAGAGAAGAAAATCAAATTAATACAATAAAAAATTAATAAGGAGATAAAACAAAGTACTTTGTAAACTTAAGGGACCTGTGGAAATACCAGTTATTACCATTATTCAACTTTCCTTTTCCACATAGGAATGATGACCCATAATCACAGAATCTCAGATTTAGAAAAAGTTCTAGAGTTCCAACCTATACCTGAAAAGGTTTCTCTTCTACCCCATCCCTCATGTGTGATCATTTCAGAATCAACTGGATTTGGAGTCTGAGAATATGGATTTGCATCCTGCTGTGCTGCTTGTTAACCACATGATAGGGTAAATTATTTAATTTTCCTGGGCTTCACTTTCCTCATCTAATCTAAGGAATCTAAGATTTCTTCAAGTTCTAAAACCTGCAAACCAGTAAGCTTGCTGTTAATTTCTGGAAAATTCTAGAGTGAATTTTTCAACAGTGGTTTTTAGGCACTTAGAAAAAAATTATTATCCAACATAGGTTCACTGAGAAGCCATATTGAGCTCATGTCTTTCTGTTGCTAACAGGATTACTAGATTGGTGAATCAGAGAAATGTTTTTGGCATAGCACAATGCCTTCCACATAGCCAGTGTTTAATGCTTGGTTTAATTCAATTTAACAAACATGTATTTTAAATTAATTTCCCCCACAATTCACACACTTCTATTTTCTTTCCCTTCCACCTCCTCCCATAAATTGAGAAAGACAAAATCCTTATAACAAATATGTCTAATCAAGAAAAACAAATTCCCACATTGGCTCTGTAAAAATGTACATTTCATTCTGTATCCTGAGTCCATCATTTCTCCATCAACAGGTGAGAACCATGCTTTGACACTGGCCCCCAAGAATTGTGTCTGGTTATTGTGTTGATAGTAGTTCTTCAGTCTCTCAAAATTGCCCGTTTTTTTTCCTCTCCTGGTTCTGCTCACTTTTTTCTGCATCAGTTCACACAAGTCTTCCTGGGTTTCTCTGAAACCATCATTTTGTTTGTTTGGTTTTTTTGTTTTTCTTTTTGTGGGGCAACAGGGGTTAAGTGACTTGCCCAGGGTCACACAGCTAATAAGTGTCAAGTGTCTGAGGCTGGATTTGAACTCAGGTCCTCCTGAATCCAGGGCCAATGCTTTATCCACTGAGCCACCTAGCTGCCCTTCTGAAACCATCATTTTCATAATGTCTTACAGCACACTCATATTCCATCACATTTCTGTACCATCATTTGTTTATCCATTCCCCAGTTGATGGACACTCCCTTGGTTTCTAATTCTTTGCTACCACATAAAGAGTTGCTATAAATATCTTTGTACAGGTGGGGTCTTTTTTTCTCTTTCTTTGATCTCTTTGAGTCAACGGACACTTGTCAAGTGCCAGGTGCCATGCTAGGAATTGGGAAATATGTAGAGAAAACCAAAATGGTGTCTGGATTAAAGTACTGTGTTTCCTACTGATGAACTCAATCAAAGTCTATTGCAGGGGCAACTAGGTGGTGCAGTGAATAGAGCACCAGCCCTGGAGTCAGGAGGACCTGAGTTCAAATCCTACCTCAGACACTTGACACTTACTAGCTGTGTGATCCTGGGCAAGTCACTTAACCCCAATTGCCTCACCCCCCCAAAAAAAAACCCAAAAGCACAAAGTCTATTGCAGTTAAAATTTAGCCATGCCTGGTTTTTATTTAGCTAAACGTCCTATGATGTCCCTAGGTAGAAGGTAGGGAAATAGGGCTTTGCCGTGCCTTCCTCAGAGGGCTGTTGTGAGGATCCAGGGAAGGACTGGATAGATGGCAAAGCATTATGGAAAGGTTTCTGTCCTCTGCAAATGCCAGGAGAAATGCCAGGCTGTGTTATTCTCTGTCCCTTTAAGAAAAACTAAAAGGCCCCATGCTGAGTGTTATTATCTCTCCTGGTCAAAGGGTATTACTCCGAGAGGCGCCTTATCTGCTCCTGGAGGAAGCTGCCTCCCAGTGGCCCTGGATGGACTCAGGTGAGAAGGATAGGGGGGAAGGGGAACAGAGATGGAATGAGGGCACTAAGTCAGCCTTCCCCTTCACTTTCTTCTCTGCGACTACTGTGGGTGAAAGGAAAAAAGTCTGTTTGAATCTTAAGTTATGCTAAGACTTGAGTGTGGATGGAGACAGCAGCAGCTGAGGCTGGGATCCCTGGGTGTCAAGTTTGCTGACCAGTCAGAACTGCCTGGACTCAGTAAGGAAGAGGAGGAAAAGGAAGCGGGAGCCAACATAGTACCATGAACAAGTCTTGGAGGCCTGGGTTCTAATCCTGACTGCTGCATTGGTTGCTTTTCTTTTCTGGGTCTCAGTTTACTCATCTGTAAAATGTGTGGGGAGGGGATGATTTCCAGTCACATGGCTCTGGGGTCTGCTCCTGGGCGTTAGAGTAGGAAGAGGGCCTATGCTCTTAAGCTTTAAATCCTTTAGAGCAGAGCTGCCAATCCTTCCAGGGCCCTGGGCCATCTCCTCCATATTGCTAGGTTGTGAGCAATGGACTGAGCCAGAAAATCATGGTTCGGCACCTCGTCCCTCCACTAACCCACACTGTGAGAGAAGACAAGTACCTGCTTCAAACTGGGCTTCAGTTTACCTATCTGTAAAATGGACAGGATATTATCTAAACTCTGATATTCTGTGGTCCTGAGGGTCTATTTGCTTGTATCCCTCTCAAATGTACAAATACATTCATTAAGGACAGGGACCATGGTCAGATGTCATCAGGAGAACTTTGGTCGGTTCTGGAAGAAGAAAGGGCACCAGAATGAGGACAAGACCATAGATTCTGCCCAATGAGGCTCAGTTTAAGGAACTGGGGATGTCTGGCCACGAGAAGAGAAGATTTAAGAGGCTGGGAAAGCTGTCCTCAGGTATTGAGTGGATGAGCATCAGATGGAAAAGGGATTGGAGGTGTTCACTTGGTCCCACAGAGGAGAACTGGGAGTGGGAGTGGATGGTGCAGAGATGTAGAATTGATCTCAGTCCAAGGAAGATGTTCCTCACCACTGGAGCAATCCTGAAGTGGAATGGGCTGCCTTACCAAGTAATGAATTCTCCATCTCTGGGGGGTATTCTAGAGGTAGGATGAGCATGCAACAGTAATGTAGTAGACATAATTTCTGGTGAGCTATGGAAATGACCTCTGAGGCCCCTTCCCTACGTGTGGTTCCCAGGATTTCTGTTGAGTATTGGCATGGAATGGGGGTAGAAGGAAGGGAGGTGGAGGGCTAACAGTCCGGATGGGACCGGGCAAACTGAATTGTTATAGAGTTTGGGGAAACACCTATACATCCAACAGTGAGCTAAGAGATGGAACAAAAATGAGGGGTTACTAACCACCTAGCTGGTCAGGATGCCTGAAATCCCCCCATTAGCATTCTATACCCTTAAGTGAGGTATGACTCTTGCTTCTTTTCCCCACCAGGTTCTCCTCTAAGATGCCATTCGTTGCCCCTGGCAGGAGCGCAGAATTCATCTGAGCCTGCCGGGAGGGGCTCCTGTCAGGCTCAGGCCTGCACATCCGGGGTCCTGGGGAAGAGGGCAGTACTGATTGCACCCCTCTGCCTGGGGGCTTCTTCCCTAGTATCTAGGCCAGCCTGGTGAAAGTGAGGGAGTCCAGAAGCAGAGAGGAGAAGGCCAGTGAGAGGCCTTCAGGGGCCAGGAGGCAGGTCCTGCCTGTTAATTGACTTTGAGATAGGCAGACAGATAAGGACCTTTATCCCCAAAGTGACTCCCAGCACTAGCGCATTCACAGAAGGGCACACACCCAGGCCTACACCTGGAGCTGGGCGTTGTGCTCACAAAGCACAAACAACAGGGTTCCCCAGGCAGGCACAGGCAGACACTCCATCTCAGAGATTGTGTGTGTGCATGTGGCAGGAGGGGGTGGGGGGCTGGTTTGGGCTGTTTCCTAGTTTTAATGGGCAGTGGGACAAATAGAAGCTGGAGTGGAGAGCAGGGCCCCCAGGGAGGGGAGAAGGAACAGGGAGGAAGTTGGTGTTGGAGGTGAAGAAAGGGTGGGGGTCTAGGATGGTGGGGGTGGGGGGGAGGCGATGTCTGCCCTAATTATCTTTCCTTAGGCAAGGAAAATAGAAGGCTAAGTTTATTTATTTATTTATTTGTTTGTTTGTTTGTTTATTTATTAAGCACCTGACTGGTGGAAGAGGATAGTGGAGAGACAGCCAGCATCCAGGAGCCCTGAAGATCTGGGTTCAAGTCTTGTCTTTAAAGGTGGGATTTGGGGGGGCAGGGCAATGAGGGTAAAGTGACTTGCCCAGAGTAGCACAGCTCGTAAGTGTCAAGAACCTGAGGCCAGATTTAAACTCAGATCCTCCTGAATCCAGGGCCGGTGCTTTACCCACCGTGCCACCTAGCTCCCCCCCAAGTCCTGTCTTTAATACAAAGCTTGCAGTGCCCTAGACAAATCTCTGGGTGGCATAGTCGATGGAGTGCTGACCTTGGAGTCAGAAAGACCTGAGTTTAGATTCTGTCTCAGACACTTACTGGGTAACCTGTGGCAAATCACTTGATTTCCCTCCATCTCAATTTCCTCTTCTATAAAATGGACATAACAATAATACCCCACAGGGTCTTTATGAGGGTCGAATGAGACCACATAAGAAGCATATAAGTGTAAACTATTATTATGAGTTGGCGATCTGCACTGGTGGAAGGAGTTAGGATGCCTGGAGCTCTTAACACTCTGAAGTCATAAAAGTGGACTCAAACATGATGGCAACACCCCCCCCCCCGCCAAAAGAAAAAAATGATGGCAAGGGGTGGCTAGGTGGCACAGTGGATAAAGCACCAGCCCTGGATTCAGGAGGAACTGAGTTCAAATCTGACCTCAGATACTTGACACTTAACTAGCTGTGTGACCCTGGGCAAGTCACTTAACCCTCATTGCCCCACAAAAGAAAAAGGAAAAAAAAAAAAGAAAACAGCAACAAAAAAGAAAAAAAATGATGGCAAAGCATGTTTAGATCTGAAAGGGTCCCTGCCCTGGAGGAGGTAACAGCCTCACAAAGGGATGAGACAAATAACCATAATAGAAAGCAAATCCCAATAAGAGCTGCTGTCTCTCTTCACAACCCCACTGGAAGGGAGAGAGTTCAGACATTATCCTCTCCATTTAGCTGGCAAGGAAAAGGTGGTTCACAGAGACGGGAAGTGGTTTGCCTAGGGTCATACTTGGAGTAAGCAGCAGAGTTTATGAGATTTGAATGTCGACGTGGAAGGATGAGGGGTCCAAAGGAAATCAGAAGGTCATAGACTAAGAGCTGAAAGGCATCTCTGAGGCCATTTAGTTCATTTTTTCTTTTTATAGTCAGGGAAACTGAGATCTGGCCCTGGGAATAGGAAGTGGCTTGCTTAACTCACACAGGTAAGTAATCATTACTGGTGGGATTCGATCTCAGATCTTCCTCACCCCAGTGTGCCAGTGGTCTTGGTTCATTTTCCTTCTATTTGGGGGGGGGGGCAGGGCAGGCCAATGAGGGTTAATTGACTTTCCCAGGGTCACACAGCTAGTAAGTGTCAAATGTCTGAGGCTGGATTTGAACTTAGAACCTCCTGAATCCAGAGCTGATGCTTTATCCACTGCACCACCTAGCTGCCCCCTTGGCTCATTTCCAGCTGAGGGGATCCCAGATGTCTTTATGGAGAAAACAGCCCCAGAGCTGGGACCTGGAGAAGGGTCAGGATCTCAACAGGCAGATGAGGATGGGGGTATATCGGGTATAGAAATCATTATTTGTGAATGCACGGGAATTGAAAAGGCCAGGACCAGACTGTTGTTGTTCGGTCATTTCTGACTCTTCATGACCCCATTTGGGGGTTTTCTTGGTAGAGATACTGGAGTGATTTGCCATTTCCTTCTCCAGATCATTTGACAGGTGAGGAAACTGAGGCAAACAGGGTGAAGTGACTTGCCCTGAGTCACAGAGCTATGAAGTGTCTGAAGTCAGATTTGAACTCAGGAAGATGAATCTTCCTGATTCCAGGCCTGGCACTCTACTATCCATTGCAATACTTAGTGAGCCCAGGACCAGATTAAGAAAGGGTTAAGGATTCAGGGTGACTAGAGAGTATAATGTATGAAGGCATTTGAACAGTGGCATGAGGTAGTCAGATCTCTGTGCCAGGAAGATCATTTCGGTAACTGTGTGGAGGATGGACTAGGGAAGACAGGAGACTGGAGGCACAGACAAGGCTTAGGGAGTTATTACAATAGCCCAGGAGAGAGAGGATGGGGTCGGGGGAGGGTGCACAAAGAGATATTATGAAGGTAGGATCTATGGACGGGACTTACCGACAATAACAACTACACTTCCCAATTTCTTTCCTCACAACAATACTTCAAGGTACAAGGTACAAGTATTATTGTTATTAATTTCAAACAGAAAGTTGGTCTGTTCTGCCAAGGAGGGTGTTGGGAGAGCTGGAATTTGTGTCTTTTTTTTTCTTTTCCTCACAAATGCCAGACTTTTTTCTTCTCTTGCCAAGCTTAAGGGGGTGTGAACCCCTTTTCCTCTCTCATCTCAAATCTTTGGCGGGAGGACTCTGCCCCCAGGCTCTGCAAGAGACCTGGGAGGTTTAGGGGGCAGTCGCTTTTCACACAGGTCAAAGTTTTATTGCCATAAACCTGTGGTTTGAGAAAATTTGGGGGGAGGGGGAGCAAGGGATCACGGTGCTCAGTCTCAGGTTACCGCCACAACTGCCAAGAAAAGAGAGACAGAGACAGACAGTGAGAGAGAGAGGCAGAAGAACAGTAAAAAGAAGAGAAGGGGGATAGAACATAGTGAATAAAGCACTTACTACAACAAATGTTCTATCATTTGTTCCTCATACCAACTCTGGGAGGTAGATGCTATCATTATCCCTGCTTGCCTTTTTTTTTTATAGTTGAGGAAACTGAGGTAGACAGTGGTTAAATGACTTGTCCAAGGTCACACAGTCAGCATGTGTCTGAGATCGGATTTGAACTTAGGTTTTCTTAAGTCTAGACCCATTGTTCCTACCACTGCACCGCCTCAATTTTCCCCAGCTCACCTAGAACCATGTCAGAGTCAAGATTTGAACCCAGATCTGTCTCGACTCTAAATTCGGTGCTCTATTACTTTGCTAGGGGTTGGGAACAGTGTGAATCTTAGGAAAACTGTTCAAAATCAGTGGCGATTCTTTCCAAGGCCTCCCAAAAATTGCCTCCTGACCTTTGAGCTGTCCTCCATAGCGGCAATGCCCTCCTTGTTTCCTTGCGCATGGCTGATTGACGGATCCTTCCCAGCTCTGGCGGTCAGGACTAAGGCCCTGGCTCATCCTTGAAGCCCTCCTTCCCTGACTGTTTCAGCCTGAACTATGTTCTTCTTTCCTGACCTCTCATAATATTCTCAGCCAGACCTGCACAAGTCGACACTTGATTCTCTCCCGACTGAGATTGTTTTCTAGTTAACAAAGTCATGGAACTTTCTAGCCTAGAGGGGTCCCTGGAGATCATGAGATACACCTCCCCCTACCCCAATTTTACATATGGGGAAACCAAGGCCCAAGGAGCTAAAAGAACTTGCCCAAGGCCTCAGAGGAGGCTAGGAGCGGAGCTGGGATGAGAAGGCAGGTCTTCTGATTCTTTCTCCAATTCCACGGGCATGAGTCACACGAAGTCTCACCAGACTGTGAGGTCTCTGGGCATGGGGACTCTGCCTACTCCCTTCTCAGTCCTCCTTGGGGATAAGGTCGAGGGATACTGGCTAATTGACTAGGATTGGGCTTTCTTGCTTGGCTGACTGGTCTGGGGCCTGGACCAACCTCAGGACTATGGGCCTGCAAAGTGCCTGGTAAGGGCCTGGCCCATTGCATAAACCGGGTAGCCTGAGGCTGCCTGAATGCTGTCTGGCAGGCCCCCATCCCTCAGCACTTCCCAGTCAGGGTGGGAGGGATGCAGCCAGGGGGGGATTAATTAGGCCTCGTGCCTGTCTCCCTGCCTGGCTGCCTGTTCCTGGGGTGGCTGGGGGAGACCTTCTGAGCCTCATTATGGAGACAGATTCCCCCTTCTGGCTCTGCTCCCTGGAAGGAGAGATGATCAGCCTTTGATTGTAGCCTCCAGCCTGCTGGGCTGGGCTCCCTGGTTTGTGTAGTTTTTACAGCCAGTGAAAGTTAACCCTTTCAGCACGCAGGCACAGCTGTGGAGAGCAGAGGGCCCTGAGTTGGGACCAAGCAAAGGCACCTGCTGGACTTCATGGAGACTCCCCCGCCCCGAGCTGGAGGATGCTGGGCAGATCTCTATGACCTTCCCTGTCCTATAAGGTGGAGGGCAATCTTTCAGCTTCCTCTGTTTCAGGACTTCTGTGAGGAAAACACTTGGGCAGTCAACACCTACTATGTGCCAGGCATTGTGCTAAGCCCTGGGATGCAAAGAAAGGCAAAAATATGGTCCCTGGCCTCAAGGAACTTACTATCTAATGGGGGAGATAGCTTGCAAATGGCTAGGTCCATGCAAGATAAATACAGGGAAAATGGAGGTAAAATCTTTGGGTGCTCTGGAAATGGGCATTATTCTTTTTTGTTAACTCATAATCTTGGAAGTTCCATGAAGAAGAGGAACACAAAGAGAACAAGATTTCCTCCAAAATTCTGATTAGCCAATGGAGGGTGATGGAAGGAGGGTCTTGTCCAGGGGAGGGGTCTGCCTAAGCAGGAGGAGAGGGGCCAGCTCTCTGCTTCTCTGCCTGCCTAGATGGTGCAGTGGGAGGGGGGGTACCCACTACAGCTCCCTCTTCTGGTTAAGAGTCTCTACTCTCAGTGGCAGGAGTTGGGGGGGGGTTTCCATGGGACTCCCAATGCCAGCCAGAAGAGGAGACAACTTCATGGAGCAGTTTGTGGTTGTTCAGTCATTTTTCAGTCATGTCTGACTCTTTGTGACCCCCATTTGGGATCTTCTTTGGGCCAAGAAAAGTCCAAATGGGGTCACGAAGAGTCAGACATGACTGAAAAAATGACTAATCAACAATTAGCAGAGATTCTGGAGTAGTTTGTCATTCCTTCTCCAGCTCATTTGACAGATGAAGAAACTGAGAAAAATGGGGTGAAGTGACTTTCCCAGAGTCACACAGCTAGTAAGTATCTGAGGCTAGAATTGAATTTAGGTCTTCCTGATTCCAGTCTAGGAGATCTATCCACTGGACCTGGTAGTTGCCCCTCAGGGAACAGTTAGAGAACAGAAGCAGATAGAATAAACAACAGGACCAGCTCTGAAGGTATTCACCACCAGGGCTGAAGGGGTTTTCTGAGATGGAACAATCACAGAAGGCTTTTCTTGGGGAGGTGGGAGTTTAAAACAATTGTCACTTTTCCTGAAGGTAGCTTAGCGTAACAGATGGTCGGTTAGTTCCAATAACATAGGACCTGGATTCAAATCCTGTTTCTAACTCTCTGTGTGACCTTGGGCAAGTTAGTTAACCTCTCTGAGCCTCAGTTTTCTCATCTGTAAAATGAGAAGTTTGTACTAGATGGCCTCTGAGGTCCCTCCTTGCCCTGATTCTGTGATCCCGGGCCCTTCCCTACTCACAGACCCAGCCTCACAGCTCCAGGCTCGGGAGCAATGAGTCCTCCTGGGAGCCCAGACACCTGACTTCTGGTCTTTGCTCTGCCACTAAATTGCTGCGTGGGCCTCAGTGTTCCAATCTGTAAAATGAAGGGATCAAACCCAAGATCCCTTCTAGCTTTCACAGCCAGTGCTCTCCTAGGTCCCAGTTCCTCTTAGCTCTCTCCCTACTGTCCCCAGGGACTCCTATCAGTATTCAGAGGGAGAAGGAGGACCCCCCCCTCCTTCCCCTCCCTTCTGTATGAAAATCGTAGCATAGAAAATCTTCCTTGGGGACAGGTTGGAGACTTGCCAGGCACAGCTTGCCAAGTTTTGCTTCTCACTCCCTTGGGGGGGAGGTGGGGAGAGGGAGGAAGCTCTTCCTCGGGTGTGGAGGAGGGGTGGAAGAGGGGAGGATGCCTTGGGCTGCCCTCACCCCTACACTGATTCCCCTCAAGAACTCGGGGGTGCAGAGCAGGCTGTCAGAGGCCCTGGGCAGAGGACCTGGCTGGAGATAAGGGTGTCTGTGCCGGGGCGGGGGTGCCAGCCGAGCCCAGCCCCTGGCTCTCAGTACAGGGCAGAGCAGGAGGCTAGGCTTACGTCCCTCACCTTCCCACTTCAAACACAAAGATATCCTTAGGAAGGAAGGGGGCCTACCTTAGGCACTAATGAAACTCAGGAATTTGGGGCCAACCGGGTGAGAGGGAGCTGGGAGGCCAGAGACTTTAGTTCTAGTCTTGGCACCTCTAATTAGCTAAGAAACCTTGGGTAAGTTGCCTCCTCATAGGATCTGGAGCTGGCCTTAGTCCAACATCTTCATTTTACAGAGCAGGAAACTGAGGCTCGGAGAGAGAAAGGGACTTGTTCGAGATCACACAGCTTGTGGGGACAACTAGGTGGCGCAGTAGATAAAGCACCAGCCCTGGATTCAGGAAGACCTGAGTTCAAATCTGACCTCAAACACTTGACATGTACTAGCTGTGTGACCCTGGGCAAGTCACTTAAACCTCATTGCCCAAAAAAAAAAAAAAAAAAAAAAAAAAAAAGATCACACAGCTTGCAGGTAGCCAAGTCAGGATTCAAAGCCAGGTCATCTAACCTTAGGTGCAGGGCTCTTCTAAGTCTAGTGAGCTGGTTTTATCCTTCAGTGGCCGAAAGGATCTCTAAAGTCTTCTCTGACTCTGACCGTCTATGGTCCTAATGCAAATCTCGGAAGTCTTGAACTTGGAGTGAGAAGACTCGGGTTCATCTTGAATCTGCTACTGGGTACCTTGGAGACCAAGTCGCTTGATCTTTCCGAGACTGTTTCCTCCTTTTAAAACAGAGGCTCTAATATTTTAGATCCCAAGGCCCCTCCCAGCTCTGACAACCTGTGTTCTAAGGGTCCTCTAGCTGTGACAACCTGTGTTCTAAGGGTCCTCTAGCTGTGACATCCTGTGTTCTAAGGGCCCTCTCAGTTCTGATGTTCTGTGCTCTAGTATCTCAGCCAGCTCTGACATCCTGTGTTCTAAGGGCCCTCCCGGCTCTGACATTCCATGTTCTAAGGCCCCTTCAACCCAGGACTGACACAAGGATGTGGAGGTAAAGAGCACAGGGAGGAAGCGAGAAGGAGTGGGCATAGCAGGGACCCAAGAAGGGCATGGTGGTCCAGGAGGAAAGAACAAGGCTCTGAAGGGGAGTTGGGAGGGAGGGGAGCACACCAAAGTTCTTCCTCCACTTCCCACTTAGCCTGGGTCAACCCTAGGAAGAACCACATTGTTCCCCATGGCCCTGGCCAGTCTTCATCCCTTTGGATGCTCAGCCTAGATTCCCAAGAGAAGCTTGTTAGGCTTCTGTTTCCCAGGATTCCCTCTGCCTAGATGGGAAATTGGCTCTTTCT
Source organism: Dromiciops gliroides (assembly GCF_019393635.1). Classification (NCBI taxonomy): domain Eukaryota; kingdom Metazoa; phylum Chordata; class Mammalia; order Microbiotheria; family Microbiotheriidae; genus Dromiciops; species Dromiciops gliroides. The sequence continues at coordinate 597,952,113 of NC_057863.1, forward strand.
GGACTGCTTTTTCAGCTGGAGGATGGGGCAGAGGGGCGTCTGCATCCTGGGAGCCTTTAAATCCTCCCCAGCCCCAATCTTGGTGGCGCCATTTGCATGAAGGGGAGCCATGATCACTGCCATCCAATCTCTGGAGCCAAGTGGAAGGACTTCGTTTATCCTGCTTGGTCTCAGAGGGGCAGAACTGGGAGCAATGTCAGTGATGGGGAGAGGGAGATGAATGAGGGGAAAGTACAGAGGGACAGTTTTAAGGGAAGCAAAGGGAAAATCTCTTAAGGACTGGAGTTCTCTGACCAAAGAGTGAGCTGTCCGCTATGGTAATGAGCTCTCTATCTTTAGGAGAGTTCTTCAGTCAGAGGCTGGGTGGTTCATCACAGGATTGATTCCTCCAGCAAGTCAAGGTTGGTTTAAAGGTTACCTGAGGACCCTTTCAGCTCTGGGATTGGGGGAATCGATGGACCCCAGCAGTGAGGTCTACTTTCCTTCTCTTTAAAAATTATTTTTTTCATTTTTAATTCATCCATCTATCTATCAATCTATCTATCTATAATCTATCTATCTGTTTGTTTTTGTGGGGGTAATGGGGGTTAAGTGACTTGCCCAAGGTCACACAGCTAGTAAGTGTCAAGTGTCTGAGGTCAGATTTGAACTCAGGTCTTCCTGAATTCAGGGCTGGTGCTTTATCCACTGCACCACCTAGTTGTCCCCACAAGCTGTGTGATCTTGAACAAGTCCCTTTCTCTCTCTGAGCCTCAGTTTTGGGGAAGGACCCCCTCCCAGCGTGGATGCTCCGTTCTTTTCTTCAATCCCACTCAGAAGATTTAGAGGTGGAAGCAACCTTGGGGACTATCATGTCTAATCTCTGCATTTTACAGGTTCAATGAAAAAAAAAGGTATTGATCCAGAATGGGGAAACCGAGGGCCACAGACAGGAGGCAACTTGGCTGAGATCACAACTCCGTAGCAGAAGAGCTGGGTCTTCTGACACCCAAATTCAGCTCTGCATTTCCATTGTATGTATTTTACAGGCACAGATATATTGCAAGTTGTCTCCCCCACTGGAATGTGGCTTGGTTGAGAGCGGGGATCGTGGTGGGTTGTGGTTTTTTGTTGTTGTTGTTGTTTGTTTTTTTAACTCTCTTTGTATCTCAAGTACTGAGGACAGTGCCTGGCGCATAGTAAGTACTGAATAAATGGTTGTTGGGTGGTCTGACATCGTTCCCAAGGACTCCTCATGAAAAATGCTCCCCATCTCCGGAGACAGAGCTGATCAACTCTGAGAGTGGATGGAAGCAAAGTGTTTTCACTTTCTTAATTTTTCTTGCTTTTTTTTTTCTCACGACATGGCTAATGTGGAAATATGTTTTGCATGACTTCATATGTATAACTATGTATATCATATCATGGTAATGAAAAAAAATTAATAATTAAACAAGTGTTTGTTGACCGACTATAGCACATTACTTTTCTTTAGGAGGGGAGATCCTTAGGGGACTATTCAGGTATGCTTGCCTAGAAAAGGCTTTTTGGTACCACCTTTAATTAAAACCCAGGTCCCTTTCTTTTTGGCTTCCCATGGGGGATCAAGAGCTCAGCCTCCTCCTAAAGGAGAACCTCAGCTGGTGGGCTCCTTCCTCAGGCCCTCGAACACCTGGGGGGCCCCTGGATGAGCTTGAGGACTGACTGGCTTCCAAATGATGGGAGTAACTGAGAGGCTGGAAGACAGTGAGTCACCCATCCACCACCACCACCTCCTCTCCAGGCAAAACAACCTGAGGGTTCTCTTATGCTTTCCTCCCAAGACCCATTTTCAATCCCTTTAATCATTCCTGTTCATCCTCTCTGGAGCCGCCCCAGCTCCTCAGAGTCCTTTCCAGAGCTCAGTGAGTGACCAAAAGACTATTAAGGGCTGACTCATAGAGGACATGAGGGATAGCACCTCTTACTTCATCCCAGAAGCATGTGGGCTTTCCCCCCCGCAGGGAACCACATCGCTGACTCACAGACCACATGTGGTCAACTAGGACCCCAAGTCTTGTTCTCTAGTAGTGATAACCAGCATTTATATGGTCCTTTAGACTTGGCAAAAGGCTTTTTATTAGCTCATTATCTCGTTTGTGTTTCACAACAACCCTGGGAGGTAGGCACAGTCAGCATTATTAGTCCCATTGTGCACATGAGGAAACTGAGCCACAGAGGGATTCGATGACTTGTAGATGGTCGCATAGCTAGCAAGTGTCAGAGGATTTGAATCCTGATGCCAAGACTAGGACTCCTGCTATACTTTAGTGCCCCCTACTGTTCCTAGTCAGCCTTCTAGCACCTTGTCCTTGGATCCTTGGGTCCTCGGTCACCTGAGTAGGGCCCCCAGTACTCATCGCCATTGAAATTCAGCCTGGTTTATAGAACCATCTTCCCAAATCAGTCAGGATTCCATCATAAGAGGCAAGGCAAACACACACACACACACACACACACACACACACACACACACACACACACGTGTGCAATTTGGAATCAGGAGTCCTGGGTTCAAGGCCTAGCTCATCTATTGGACTTTCCCTTTTCTCTGCCTCAGTTTCCTCCTTATGTTAATGAATGAAGACAAACAGCCAAATGGAGCTAGATAGAGTGCTTGGACTTGGCAGTCAGGAAGACCTGAGTTCAGATTTGGCCTCAGAAAATTTACTGGCTGTGTGATCCTGGGAAAGACACTTAACCTCAGTTCCCTCAACTGTAAAATAAAGGGAATAATAGCACCTACCTCCCGGAGTTGTTGTGAGGATCAAATGAAATCACTGTAAAATGCTTAGCACAGTGCCTGGCACATAGTGAGTGCTAGCGTTGTGATGATGGTGGTGGTGGTGATGCTGGTGGCGACTTCTAAGGTACCTTCTTGCACTGATATTCCACGAGTCATTGAATGTTCCTATTGTCTTCTAGGAAGTGGGTCCTGGTCAGGAGAGCGCAGCTTGGCTCGAGTCTTTAATACAGAAACAGGAAGGATGGCATTCAGGGCCCTCCTACACGTGCTCTAACCAATCCATTGAGCTTCATCTCCCATTCTTCCCTTCTCTGGACTCTTTTTTCTGACTAGGCCTCCTCCTAGGCCCCAGGACACACACTGGCTCTTGCAGATATGCCTACTTAGAAGTCCCTTCCATGTCCATGTTCTTGACACCTCTTCTCCACATCCTCTTAAGTCTCAGCTCAAGTATTATCCCATCCTGCAGAGCTCAGGGACCTCTCCCTTCTGGGAACACCCAGAGCCCTTGCTGTCTATACCCTACATCTGAAACTGAACCCACACCTGCCCCACAGTATCTGAGTGATTAAATATACATATATATTCATTTATAAATTTAAATATTTATTTGATTATTTATTTATTTGTTCATTCATCCATCCATTTATTTGTTTGTTTGTTTATTCATTCATTTGTTTGTTTGTTTGCTTGTGTATTATTGGAGACTTTCTACAATCTGACTCCCACCTATCTTATTTAATAATAGTGTTCTCTACACATACTTTCCAGTACTTTCAATTTAGTCTACTAGCTTTTCTTTAAACATGGCATTCCAGTTTCCTCCTCCACACTCTTCTATCAGTATTTCCCTGTCCCTGTGATACACTCCTTCATCCCGTCCAAATCCCAGAATCCTTAGCTTCCTTCAAAACCCAGCCTAGGTGCTACCTAGGACTTGGCATGTAATAAACACTTGAATGTTCTTTTATTCATTCATTTATTCATTCATTCATTCATTCATTCATGTGTTCACTAGTTCACTCACTCATTTCTTCCTCCATGAGGACTTTTCCTGATGCTCCCTAATTATTAGTTCTTTTCCATAAAATGACTTTGTATTTACTTGCTGGGATACATATTTTTCTGCTGGGTGTAATGTAAAGTCTTTGAGAGCAGGGACTGTTTTTCATCTTGCCTTTGTAGCTCCAGGGTCTACAAGCTGCTTGACAATTTGCTGATTTAATATTAATTTAATGTCCTTTCCTTCAACCATGGTATGTTACTGGAAGGAATCTCCAAGATCAACCTCAGAGAACCTTAGAGAGCCTAGTGTCTGTCTGGAATACACTAGGCACTTAATAAGTGCTGATTGACTGATGGATTGATCACTTAATTGAATCCTTCCCCCCATTTTGTGGAGGAGAAAACTGAGGCCCTGAAATAAGAAAAGGTTTGCCCAAAATAACATAGGGAATTAGTCACAAGGCCAGGACTCAGACTCTCTGAATTTCATATGTGAATCTGCCCTTCAGTGGTCACAGGGCTTCAGTGGTCCAGTGCAAAGAGACTAGGATTTAGAGTTAGGAGTACCAGGTTTGAATCAGGGCCCTGACATTTGCTAGCTTTGTGAATGAGAACAAATACCTTTAGCTCTCTGAGCCTCATTTTCCCCAACTTGAAAATAATATTATGCCATCTCTATGAGAATTGTAATAAATATAAATGTGATGTAGTTACATTTGAGAGTATAAGTGTAAATACAGGGTAGTTCTAAGCCTGGGGGTAGGGAGCTAGGTGCCACCAAGGTTTTGGGGCAAAGGATGAAGGTTTAGAGCTCTGTCTCCATCTACTTGTTTTGGCTTGTTTTTGTTTGTTTGTTTGTTTGTTTTTGCCTCCCTTTCTCCCTTTCATTTGGATGGGAGACCCAAAGAATCCTAGAAAGTTGAAAAAACAAAAAAACAAAAACCAAGGGGATTCAGACACAGAGAGACCTTGGCTAGTTTGTCAAAAGTCAATCCCTGGGGCGGCTAGGTGGTGCAGTGGATAAAGCACTGGCCCTGGATTCAGGAGTACCTGAGTTCAAATCCAGCCTCAGACACTTGACACTTACTAGCTGTGTGACCCTGGGCAAGTCACTTAACTCCCATTGCCCCACAAAAAAAAAATTCAATCCCTAAAAATGATCTCAAAAGGGTAGAGATTGGCAAAAATTGGGAGTGAAAGACTTTCTAATGCTAGATCAGCTGAAGGCTCGGAACAGAGAGACATTGCTCCTGATGAGAAGAAGTTGGTTCAGAGTTAGAGTAAATGATTGGCTAGCTGCTCCTTCTGTAGTCCAAAAAAATGGAGTCTTAGAGGTGAAGACGTTTCTTTCAGAGAGAAAAGCCTCACAGAGCTAAGCCTCTAGGGACTGACAGATTTCTTGTCTTGGAAGAAACACAGCTGAAGGGTTTTCCCAAGTCTGCTGCCTGGGTATGTGAAGGGCTTCTCTCCTTCACCAAAAGAGCTAAAGTTTAAGCCTCTGTGATCTAGGTTAAATTAGAGTTGGAAGATCTTCTTTGGGGAAGAAGTAGCCCCTCTGATGAGGATTCTAATTGAAGCCCAGAATCTGGTTAGCAAAAAGAAATTCCGCAACCCAAGCATGAAAGTCAGGAGAGGACTTCCTAGCAGAGACTACACACCATTTACTGACTGTGTGACCCTGGGCAAGTCACTTAACCTCTGTTTTCCTCAATTTTCTCAACTGTAATATCAGCACAACAACATAGGGTTGTCGTGAAGATTAAATGGGATAATATTTGGAAAGCACTTAGCACAGTGCCTGGCACATTATAGATGATATATGAATGCTTATTCTCTTCCCTGTCCCCTCCATCCCCCTCTCAGAGGAAGCAGGTCCAGTAGGACCTCACCAGACATTAATAAAAGATGCTGGCTACATTAGAGGCACGAGTTGTCCCTCCACACATGCATCCGGGTAACATGTTTCCTATCGGTCTACCCTATCCATGTAAGTTTGTTACAGGCATGATCTTTTGTATGTGCTCCCTAGATATGTTGATTTTCCCTTTGGAAGTTCTATTGCTACTTTTCTAACTAGGCTATTTCATTAAAAGTCTTTGCTTTGAAGTAATTGTGTCCTCTGCCTGACTAGTAAAAGCAAACACTCAGTGGGGGCTCCTGAGCAATGATTGTTTTTGAGTGGATGCAGACCCATAGAGTACCTTGCACCTGGGTTTAGCTTTTGCAGGGCCCCATGCAGGGGGCGGGAGGGGGGGAACATACCCTCAGGTAGAAATCAAGCATGTTGTGACATTGTGACTCTGATCCCTGAGTTACTCAATATTGCATGCCAGCGGAGCAGGGAGAGGGAAGGAGAATCCTTGTTTTCCATGTGATGAAAACTGAGGCTCCAGAAGCGATTTGCTTAAGGTCACACAGCAAATTGGTGATGAAGCTGGGACTGAAGCCCAAGTCTTTTGATTCCCAGGTAAGAGAACTTGCACAGATACTTTGTAAACTTGAAAATGCTGTATAGATATGTGTATGTCTACTGCCCCGGGCTGTCAGTCTGCCGGGATGCCTCCCCTTCGCAAAACATGCTTTTGTTTGTACCTCTCATAGACTGAAAGAAGGAACCTCAGAGGTCTTCTCATCCAAACCCCTTATTTTTCATAAAAGGAAACTGAGGCCCAGACAGGGGAAGGTGCTTGTCTAAGGTTATTTTGAAGTTAGTGGATGACAGAGCCTGGATGGATAGAATTCTGATCTGCAGTCCCGGGCACTGGGTACTGCCTTGGGAGCTTTGGCAAGTTCCTAAACTCTCAGCCTCAGTTTCCTTGTCTCCGGAATGAGGTGAGGAGCTAGACTAGAGGGATCCTGAAGTTTCCTAGCTCTAGATCCAAATCGATATGGATCACCCTGGGTTTCTATCATATCATAGTCTCACGTACTTCCCCTTCATATACCATCTCATCTTGCTTTGAGGCATGTCCTGGTCTCATCCTCTATCAGAATTGTAACTAGGAAGGTGACAGCAGGGCTTTGTCCTAAGGCACTGACAAATTGAGGACACACACATCCTTCTTCTCCTGGAGTTCCCAAGACCACTACTGCCAAGATTAGCAGCTCAAAGATCTCCACTAGCCTGTGCCTCAGAGTGTGACCTCGCTCCCTCCCACCTAGCCCTTTCCTACAGTTCAGAGTTGTACCCAGCTCCTGGGGACCTACCTCCCCTCATCCCCATGGGCCTCTTGACCACAATCCATCCTCTCCTGGCACAACTGCAGTTACATCTGTTCTGTGCTGCTCCTGTGGCAGCAGCCCTCTGGATGGTGGGCCATACCCCCACCCCCAGTGGTTTTTACCTGAGAGCAGGGAGGGGTTCCTAGTCATTTTCCCCCTCATCCCTGATTTTAAGCTCCCAGGGACAGCTCCCTCCTCCCCCATCCTGAGCCCAAGCATAGGCAGAAGCCTGTCCACTGCAGGCCCCCAGTAAATGTTTGCCGAATGTAACCCAGGGAAGGTCCTTTCTTCACCACCCCACTTCCCCCCTCTCACTCTCTTCACCTCAAGAAAAGCCAGGAAGGTATTTTTCCATTTATTACAAACAGAGTTTTCATGTAAACAATCCAGTCATTTACAAAAAAATAAATATTTGGAATGATCATAGTGCTGTAACAAATAATTTATATACAGGCAGAGGGAGATAAGGCACTTTTTACTTCATGCCAGTCTTTGGTTTCATTTAAGGGAAAGGTAACAGTGTCTTGGAGGATGAAACAGGGACAGAGTTGTGCAAAGCTGCCAAATAGGGAGATGGATGGATGACAGATGGTCTTGAGCCTGGACAGGCAAGGCCTTCTGGCTTTGGGGGGAGGGAGGGCAGGAGAGGTGACTTTGGTACCCAGTATTTCCCATGGTCAGCCTCCAGATGGAGTGAATGAAATGTGGGCTCCAGGGGCTTCCTGCTCAGTCTGTGCTGAGACCAGCTGCCCCTACTGAAGAGTGAAGTGGGCCTCAGATGGGCAGCTGTGACTGCTGCTGGTGAAGGGTAGGCACACCCTGGCCTGAGGCTACAGTTATCTCCCTGATTTGGTAGTTTCACTCAGCATCTGAGATGTGATGTTCTCTCTCTCTCTCTCTCTCTCTCTCTCTCTCTCTCTCTCTCTCTCTCTCTCTCTCTCTCTCTCTCTCTCTCTCTCTCTCTCTCTCTCTCTCTCTCTCTCTCTTACACACACACACACACACACACACACACTAGACCAGAGAGGCCAGTACACTCCTGCTGGTCAGTCTCACACACTGTGTCTCCCACTGTGCAGCCTGGCACAGAAGGCCTTGGACACAGTAGGGACTTTATAGGATAGAAGATTTGGGGCTGAAAGCGACCTTAGTAGTTATCTGGTCCAACCCCCCTCCCCCATCGATGTTTCCAAAGAAGAAACGGGAGCCCATGGAGGGAAGATGACTTGCCCCAAAGTCACACGGCAGGCAACAGAGGCAGGATTCAAACCCAGGGTCGTCTGACTCCACATTAGTGCTTTTTCCACTATATCACATGGTCCCCTGAAAGGGCTGGAGAAGGAACATGGCAGAAAAGCGTCCTGGGTGATGAGCAACGTTGGAAGAAGAGCAAGGAGGAGAAACAGCACTCCAGGGTAGGCCTTCCTGTTGCAGGCTGGGCCTGGGGTGGGCTGACTTTGGGGTTCCAGGTCAGTGTCTAAGTGGACCCCATGAGTTGGCACAATCTACCCTGGACCCTCTAAGCATTGCCCAGGAGGAGTGAGATGTTGTAGGGTCCTCATGAGACCCTGCTGGTCCCAGCAGCAGCAGCAGCAGCAGCATGTTGGAGGTGGGGAGCCAGGGTGTCCAGCATCCAGTACCATCTCCACCCTTGATGGCTGGCTCTGTTCTCTCAGCTGCCCACACGCTGCTTCTCCAACTTCCTTCCTATGTGTATCTAACTGGGCCAGAGGCTTGGAAGCCCTTGGGAGTCTGGGGTTCTTCAGGCCAATGTGGTTCTCTTCTGTTTTTATCTCTTCCTCCTCTGAGACAGCAGATTGGGTCTGGAGCCTCCAGGAGATGTGTTCTGCCACCTGGTCAAGTGGGCCCGGGATTTGGCAATGTCCCTATGAACAGAGAGGAGCTGACTTAGAAACTTGGACACCCAGGCCTTGGAAACAGTACAAGCAGAACATCTTGAACTGGACTCTGGGAAAAGGCCCAGCCTGTAAGGGCAGTGAGGTCTGAATCCTTTCTTCCCAAGAGGTTGTTAGAAGTAACCCAAGGTCGTATAGCTAAATGTCACAACTGGAGTATTAGGTTTGAGCTGGGGCCTGGACATTTCCTAACTATGTGAACCTGAGCCGGGACTTGAGGTAGGTCTTCTTCCCATTAATGAAGGGGAACAAGATGGGGATAAGCTGTTTGGGGGCATATGATGGAGGGCCTTGAATGCCAAAAATTTAGGAATTTGGATTGAAGAATGGAAACTCCTTCAGGGCAAAGACTATTTCTTTCTTTTCCTTCCTTCCTTCCTTCCTTCCTTCCTTCCTTCCTTCCTTCCTTCCTTCCTTCCTTCCTTCCTTCCTTCCTTCCTTCCTTCCTTCCTTCCTTTCTTCCTTCCCTCCCTCCCCCCTCCTTCTCTCTCTCTCTCTCTCTCTCTCTCTCTCTCTCTCTCTCTCTCTCTCTCTCTCTCTCTCTCTTTCTCTCTCTCTCTCTCTCTCCCTCCCTCCCTCCCCCCTTCCTTCCTTTTTTGTATCCCCAGTGCCTAGAGTTGTGGTTTTTTTTTTTTCTTTTTGGACTGCATGCCTCATTTCATTGGTGTAGGGATCCCTGTGGTGAGGAAAGTTACACTACCAATCCAGATTAGTGGTTGCTCTGTAATTTAGAGATCTGAAGAGTTGTCCGGGGGCACTCAGAGGTCCAGTGAGCTGTCCAGAGTCACAGATGTGGTATTTATCAGATAGAGATGGGACCAAACCATGCTTTTCTTAACTCCAGGGCCAGCTGAGTATCCAATATACCACAGCTGTCTTGATGCCTAGCTCATAGTGGGTAATTCAATTCAATAAACATTTACTAAGTGCCTACTATGTGCCAGGCACTGTGCTAAGTACTGGGGATACAAAAAAGAGGCAAAGGACAGTCCCTGCCCTCAAGGAACTTAATAAATCTTTGTTCGATGCAATTGAATTGACTTTTTCCCATGGGTGATAGGAACCCTGGATCCAGGAGAGCCAAGGCAAAATAACAAGTTATTGAACAGGATCACAGAATCTCAGAGGTCAACTAGTGTGATGTGAAGGGAAGTCCCTTCTACAACATTCCCAACAAGTAGTCATTCAAACCCCATTTGAATACCTCCAGAAATCGGGAGCTCATCCTCTCCTGAGGCAGCTCAGCCTTAGATAAGTTCAAATTGTTAGGACTTATAAAAATTGTTGTTTTGACCCAGTTTCTGCCTCTCTGCTATTTCAATTTAATTGAAAAAGCATTTGTTGAAACATTTGTTGCTCCTAGTATAACTGTGCTAAGAATTATGACAGGTGCTTGAGATATAAAGAAACTGGTCAGTGTATTCCTTCAGGGTGCTTACATATTGTCTAATGAATCCTATAACCTGTACACAAAAATGTGAATATTATACACATTCATGTATATATCTACATACATATAATTTGTGTGTATATTCACAAAATTGCATATAAGTGTATACATACACATGCACATCTGGGATACATGTATGTATATGTGCATAGACATAGTGTGTAATTTGTGGGGGAAGTAGCTAAAAAATGGGGGTTGGCAGGAAAACCATCTCTAAAAGGGAGATTGCCTCTCATTGCTCCTAGTTCTTTCCAAGTTAGCTAGGTGACCTGGTGCAGGGTTTCTTAAACTCTTTGCACTATTGACCCCTTGTCGTCCAAGAAATTCTTTCTTTTTTTTGGCAGGGCAATGAGGATTAAATTACTTTCTCAGGGTCACACAGCCAGTAAGTGTCAAGTGTCTGAGACTGGATTTGAACTCAGATCCTCCTGAAGGTTGGTGCTTTATCCACTGTGCCACCTAGCTGTCCCACCCAAGAAATTCTTACACGACCCCAGGTATATAGGTATATATAAAATAGGTAGACATAACCTTTTACTGTTGCTAGTTTCTGCCACCCCCTCTCCACATTCAGTTATGTGACCCCATATATGGGGTCAAGACTCACAGTTTAAGAAGCTTTGGGGGTAGAGCACTAGACCTAGAGTTAGTTAGTTCAAACCCAGCCTCAGAAATTTAAATAACTGTGTTAGTATTTAATATTGTTATTTAAATGACCCTTGGCAAATCACTTAATTGCTCTCAGCCTTGGTTTGCTCATCTATAAAATGGGGATAATAATAGTCCTTTCCTCCCAGGGCTGCTGTGAGGATAAAATAAGAGTATATTTTGAAAGCACTTTGCAAACTTTAAAGTGCTATATAAATGCTATTATTATTATTATTCCATAACAGAGCTCATCTAATGCTAGAAGACAATTTTCACAGCTTCTCTAAGTCTTCTCTTCTTCATGCTCAACACTCCTGGTTCCTTCATTCAATCCCCTCATGAGCTAATCTCTGGGTCTGCCTTCTCTGGACACCTGGAGGCTCAGCAGTGACCTTTCCAAAAACTCAGTAGTCAGATCTGAACTCATGGGGATGAAGATGGTGTGGCCATCACTGAGCCAAGCAGTGGCCATCACAACTCACCTTAGTGCCCTTAGGAGCCGACTGCCAGCATCCACCCTTGTGTTCTGGAGAGGAGAGGTTGCTGAAGGCTCGCTGTGGGAGGGCATCTTTGGCTTAGTCGGGTACCTGAAGTAAGGAGGGTCTTTGTGAGTGGTCGGCCCTATGGACACCTGGCATCAAGCCTGACTCACCAGGGTAACTACTCAGGGCAGCCCTGGCCCTGGCCCTCAGCTCCCCAGTGCACGTGAACCTTTCCCTGCACCTGAGAACCCTCCCAGGTGTGTGTATATTCACTAGGAAGTGGGAGGGGTGGGACAGGAGGGAGAAGGAAGAAATCCTGAGTTACCAGGAATCAGGAATCTGTTTTCTGTTTCTAAAATAAGGAAGGTCACTCCTTATCCTTCCCATAATCTGTCTACAAAGGCAGTCTCCAACAAGGGCTGCCTCACCTGGGCCAGCTGATCTGTTTATTTATTCTCTCCAGGAGAGAAAGAGTAGTGGCAGGAGTGACTTCAAATTCACTTCACCTCTCTGGGCCTTGATTTCCTCATCTGTAAATTGGGTAGGTTGGGCTAGAGAGAGATAGTTCTAAGATCCCTTCCTGCTTTAAATTTCTGACCCTGTGACTCGTACTCTGTACTTGTAATTGTAATTGTAAAGGTCAGAAACATAATTAGGTGGATGAAGTAATCCCCAGGGAGGGTTTGCTCCACCATCAATCAGCCCACCGACGTGGTAGATGTATTTTAAACGTTCATCAATTTAAATTGACTTGACTTTCTCTTATTTTACAGACGAGGAAACAGGCCCCGAGTTTCAGTGAGGCACATAAAGCCTCAGAAGAGCTTGTGACTGAGAGAGCTAGGGGCCAGCGTGAAGGAAAGCCTCCTGACTCCTGACCCAGGACTCTCCAGGAGAGTCCATTTATGTCCTAAGCTCCTTGTTCCTCAACTCTACCTTTCCCTCCATAGGTTCCTGAGGTCTTCCTGGAGGAGGCAGATAAAGCCAATATTTCGGAGATCCCATGGACCCTCCCATTTGTTTGAGTAAAAGAGGATTTTTCTAGCCCTCACACACAGTGGAGAGAGTGTTAGAATAAAGAAGACCTAAGTTCAAATCCTGCCTCAGACATGCAATGTGACCCTAGGCAATCACTCTCTGGGCCTCAGTTTCCTCATCTGTAAAATTGGGGTAGTGATAGCACCTACCTCTCAGGGCTACTGTGAGGATCAAATGAGAATATTTGTAAAGTGCTTTGCAGGCCTTAGAGCACTCTATAGATGTTATAATCATAGTAATAATAACTATAGCTAACATTTATATAGCACTTGCTATGTGCCTGACACTATGTTAAGTACTTTACGATTATTATCTCATTTGATCCTACCTGGGAGGTAGGGGTTATTATCCTCATTTTACAGTTGAGGAAACTGAGGTACACAGAAGTTAAGTGACTTTCCCAGGGGTCACACAGCTAGTAAATGTCTGAGGATGAATTTGAACCCGGGTCTTCCTGTCTCCAGACCCAGTCCTCTCTCTATTGGATCACCTAGCTGCCATTATTATTGTTGTTGTTGCTATTATTGTTCTTCTTATTATTATCATTAATCATCATCATTGGCATCCTTCTCCTCCCAGCATCTTTGTTTTGTTTTTGTTTTTGGGGAGTTTTGTGAGGCAATTGGGGTTAAATGACTTGCCTAGGGTCACACAGCTAGTAAGTGTTAAGTGTCTAAGGCCGGATTTGAACTCAGGACCTCCTGGCTCCAGGGCCAGTGCTCTATCTACTGCACCATCTAGCTGCCCCCTCCCAGCATCTTTGTGAGACAGACAGGACTGGGCTTATTAGTTTCATTTGACAGAAAAGGAAACTGACACTCAGAGAGATTAGGTGATTTATCCACCGTCAGTCACTCAGCTAAGTGGAGGATCTGGGATGGGAATCCAGGACTCTTGGTTTCCGCTCTTGCCACTGAGTCACAGGCCACTCATTAGATGAGTATTGATATACTCTCGGGGCAGCTAGGTGGTGCAGTAGATAGAGCACCAGCCCTGGATTCAGGAGGGCCTGAGTTCAGATCCAGTCTCAGGCACTTAACAATTATTGGCTATGTGACTCTGGGCAAGTCAGTTGGTCCCAGTTGCCTCACAAAAAAAAAAAAAAAAGATATACTCTCCAATTCCATTCCCCCAGTTTCTACTTTCTAAGTCAGAGCTGAAGAAACTGGGTCCTAGCCTCCCCCTGGGGTAGCCTGCCCAGTGCTGAGGCTGACACTCAGCCTGAGCTCCCTACTTCCAGAATAGGGTATTAACTCTGCAGCTTCTAGGAGGCCAGTCCCCAGAGGAGAAGGCCGCTCCTGGCTGCCCGATACAGAAGATCCTCCTTTTGAGTACAGAAGAGGGCCTCTGCTCTAGGTCCCAAGCGATTCCCCTTCCTCAGCCTCCGGAGTCCAGCCCTGCCCTCAACTTTGGGGTCCAGGGGTGAATCTCCCCTCTCGAGCTCCCCGCTGTTTTCTCCTGCCTGCAGCAGGCCCTCACCTTGGTTGGGGAAGGTGACAGAAGGTGGCACAGATGCGGTCTCTGGAGCTGGCACACTCACACCTGCTCAGGGCTCGGCGGCGGCGCCTTGGCGGATTTCCCAGGCCATAAGGAGTGGTCTGTCTGTTAGCACGGGGAGAAGGGGAAAGGAAGAGAGGATGGGAGGGAGGGAGAGACCAGGAGAGAATCCAGTGAGCCAGGGCTCTGTGAGCAAAGGGATTTGACAAAGAGCCCTTAGGTGGCTGCCACCAGCGGAGCCAGGAGAAAGGGGGAAGCCTACAGCTCGGAATAGAGTGGTACAGAGAGCATCCATGCCTCACAAGCTATATGCCTCCTACCTCAGGCTTCCTTCTCTCTGGGGGGAACAGAGAGGGCCCAAGGCTATTGCGGGAAAGACCTGGGCTCAGGAAGAAGGAGATAAGAGTTCAAATTCTACACTGGACAACTGCATGACCTGGGGGTCATAGGGTCATAATAGCCAAACCTCCTTATTTTGCAAATGGAGAAACTGAGGCCCAAAGGGTTTAGATGACTTGTCCAAAGTCACAAAACTCACATTCACATCCCCTGGACTCAGTTTCCTACTCTGAAAAATGAGAGGACCAGACAAGATGAACTTTTTTTCTTTTTTGGTGAGGCAATTGGGGTTAAGTGACTTGCCCAAGGTAACACAGCTAGTAAGTGTTATGTGTCTGAGGTCAGATTTGAACTCAGGTCCTGACTCCAGGGCCAGTGCTCTATCCACTGTGCCACCTAGCTGCCCCCAAGATGAACTTTGAAGTCCTCTCCAGTTCCACATTCCAGTGGCAAAGATCCATGGCCCTGGGATCTTGGACTCTCAACTACTGGCTCTGACCCTGACTAGCTGCATGATGATTAATGAGCCTCACGACTCTCCTAGGCCTCAGTGTTCTCATCAGTGTGGTGGGGAGAGGCAGGCTGGATCCTGGGTTTAGAGTCGAAAGGGACTTTAGAGATTCATCTCATCCAATCCCCTCATTTTACAAATGTGGAAACTGAGGCCCAGAGAGATTAAGAAACTTGTCCAGTAGGAAGTATTCAAGATGAATTTGAACCCAGTTCTATTTCTTTTTTTGTTGTTTTGTTTTTGCAGGGCAATGAGGGTTAAGTGACTTGCCCAGGGTCACATAGCTGGTAAGTGTCAAGTGTCTGAGGCTGGATTTGAACTCAGGTCCTCCTGAATCCAGGGTCAATGGTTTATCCACTGCACAACCTAGCTGCCCCAAACCCAGGTCTATTTCTAAGAGTGCTTCCAAGCATTCTTGAGCTGGGCCCCAGCCACTGCCCCAGGCCAAGTTTGAGGGGATTCTCTAACTCTTGGGTGGCCACCTTCCCCGGCAGGGCTCAGGTCAGGGGTCAGGGGCTGTTTGCCTACATTGGCTTGCCAGTCTGTGCCTTCTTGTCATTCAGGGCTCCTAGGGGAACCTTATCATGGGCAGGGGGGTAGGTGAAGTAATTACTCAAAGAATCACTGATCAATCAAGAATTGATTAATTACGATGACAGTGATTGAGCAACCCCAGGCCAACCCTCTCCCACAACCCGACCTCTGGTGGTGGGCATGCTGGCTCACGGACAGGGCTCTGCCTTCTCCTTACTGCCGGAAAGAAGGCAGCCAAGTTCCCTGGCGTGCTTCTCTCTCAGCCCTCGCCCTGGCAAACAGGGAACCCCTGGCAACCAGGTGAGCCCACACCCAGGGTGCTGGGCCTCTGTTTGGTCTGTGAGGGCAGAGACAACAACAGTCATGTGGGCCAGCAAGGTCACCCAGGCTGGGCTGGCAGGGAGCTGGGTGTGGGCGGAGAAGGGGGCAGTGAACTGGGCTGGTTTTCTCACAGCGAGGGCTGGGCCCATCTGTGCTGGGAGGCAGTCACCACATTTAGGCCTAGCAAGATGGGGTGTGTGTGTGTGTGTGTGTGTGTGTGTGTGTCTGTGTGTCTGTGTGTGTCTGTGTGTGTCTGTGTGTGTCTGTGTACATGCGAGTGAATTCCATGGCCCATGGGATAATGAAAAGCCAAAGCAGGTTAAGGCTGGCTTAGGGTAGTCGAGCAGCAACCACATTCTCACAGCCCGCAGACCCACAAAATTTGGCCCGGCCCTTTCCAGCCACAAATCTGGCATTCGATGTAGCCAAAAATCACTTAGATAGCAAGCAGAGACTGGCAAGGACACCCTCAAGGGGGAAAAGGGTTTTGACTGAGATTCAATATTCATCTATATGGGAGCTAAGAGCTTCTTGGTCAGATAGCAGACTGCCTTTTGCAGATATGAAGAGAGCCACTAAGAATCCTAGCCTGTCTCAACAGGTGTGAGACTCAGAGTTCTTCTTATTTATTTAGATAGCACTGTGAATACCTGAGTTCAAATCCAGCCTCAGACACTTACTAGCTGTGTGACCTTAGGCAAGTCACTTAAACTGTCTGCCTCAGTTTACTCAACTGTAAAATGGGGATAATTGTGCCTACATTGCAGGATTGTTGTGAGGATCAAATGAGATAATATATGTTCAGTGCTTTGTGCCCCTCAAAGTGATATATCAATATATATGTATATATGCTAGCTATTGTTAGTAATATGACATGATTAGTCATATTAATTAATATTAAGTAGAATTATTTACAGATGGATAAACTGTGGCCCAGGGAAGGTAATTGACTTGCCCAAGGTCAAAACTTCAAGCAAGTAACATATCTACATCCCAGGTCTCTGGGCTCTTGGTATCATTATCTCAGTGGGGTAAAATAGAAAAAAAAAAAGTCCTGAGCTTGGGGTCAGGAGACCGAAGTTTGAATCCCAACTCTGACACTGAAGATCATAGGAGCAAAGATTGAGCGCTAGAAGGGACCTTGGAGCTCATATAGTCCAACCTTTCCATTTTACAGATGGGGAAACTGAGGCTCAGAGTAGTTAAGTGGTTTGCCCAAGGTCACACAGGGAGTAAGTAGCAAAGCCAGCATTGGAACCCAGGTCCTTTGAGTGCATAGCCATGATTCGAATCCCTCCGAGCCTCAGTTTTCCCATAGATTGGAGTGGGTGGGGGTGAGGGTGGAAATGGGGGTAGAGACAACATTTCTCACAGTATCCACCTCCCGGGAGTTTTGTGAGAAAAATGAGAGTTGGTGTTATTCATAGTATTTTCCAGGGCTTTGAATTCCAGGACTCTTTGTGCCTCTTTACTTCTTTAATAAAAATAATCTTCCAGGTAGCCAATGCTGAGGAAGCCCTGATCTAAGGGGGCCCCAGGGGCCCTGGGGCTCCTTCCAGCCTCCCCATCCCAGGACCCTCACACAAGTTCAGAAAGCATCAAGTCAAAAGCCAGCAGCTTGCTGGGGCGCCCCCACTTACCCTGGCGTGTTCACCCAGATGATGTCCAAGTGGCAAAAGTAGACACACTCCTTGTCCGACCAGCTGTTGCAGGAACATCTCTTGAGGCGCAAGTGGTTGCTTTGGACTCCCGCGGCAGGCGCGGATCCCTGAGGCAGATGGCCCTTCCCTGCACAGACAAACCAAAGATTGGAGAAGAGCAGTTCGCACGTCTATGGCTCCATAAAGCTTGCCACCCCCCTGGGCTGCAGGGCTGCAGGGCTGCAGTGCAGGTTAGGCAGGGGCAATGCCTTGCCCACCGTTATTTGCCAAGAGAAAGACCTGCCTCCCAGTCAGTCCAGCTCTGTTTCTACTGTACCGAGGCTGCCTCTCCAGAAGAAATGGGTCAGGTGTGTTGGCTCCTCCCTTTGCCAACCCTGGAATGTAAATGTGGCTGGAGCCTCCCTGCAGAGGATTAGGGCCATCCCGGCCTGCCTGGCAGGTCTTATTGTAGCAGCCAGCAATGTGCTGGCTCTGTCAGGGCTATAAAGGCCCTACCTTGCATAATCTAGGAAGTTAGAAAGTTCATGCCACAGCCCCAAACATTAAGTTTAGTTAAGTGGAAGGGGAAAAACACCCATGCAATACCGGAGACCAGGAAATGGGCAACAGGTAGCAAAAGACCCCCAGGGAAGGAGGCACCACCAGTGATGATGCATGAGGGTCCTGGAGGGAGGTGGGTTGCTGGCTGCTCAGTTGTGAGCACACATCTTTACATGCATTCATGCATATACACAGAACAAGCAGAAGAGCCCTTGGCCAGGATCAGGGATCAGTCCATTCTATGCAACTAGAGGACTTTAGTGCTGCAGCACTGGTGGCTCCAGCTTCTCTCCAGGGCTTCGTTCTCCCCCTCCCCAACCCCCGTCTGTGCATCGGCCACAAGGGTGCAAGAGGCACCAGACTCCTGGCACCTTGTGCCAAGCTAGGTGGGCCCCATTCCCTCAGCTACTCAAGTCGAAGGCTGCTAAAGTCCCAAGGGGGTCCCTGCAGGTAGAAGGCTGGGGTGCAGCCTCATGAGATTATCTCATGAAGGGAGATCAAGAACTAGCGCAAATGCTACTGTGGCTGGTGGAGGTGGGATAGAAACTGCGAGCAAGAGAGGAGGAAGGAGACAGACACCGAGACCTCGGAGCACAAACGGGGGGAGGGACAGGCAGGCCGACAGATGCACAGGCACAAAGGAGAGACCAGCGAATACAGGCAGATGTACAGACATCCAGAGACAGGTAGAAGCATATGGACAGATGCAGAGACACAGAGAGACAGGCGCAGGGACACACACAGGCAGATGCACAGACAGGCAGAGAGAGTGAGGCACACAGAGACAGATGCAGAGACACACACAGGCAGATGCACAGACAGGCAGAGAGAGTAAGGTATGCAGAGATACAAGGACAGGCTCAGAGACAGACAGATATGCAGACGGGCAGAGAGAGTGAGACAGAGATGCAGAGACATTAAGAGACAGGCGAAGAGACACACACAGGCAGATGCGCAGACAGGCAGAGAGAGTAAGGTATGCAGAGACAGGCTCAGAGACAGACAGATATGCAGACAGGCAGAGAGAGTGAGACAGAGATGCAGAGACATTGAGAGACAGGCGAAGAGACACACAGGCAGATGCGCAGACAGGCAGACAGAGTGAGGCACGCAGAGACAGATGCAGAGACATTGAGAGACAGGCGCAGAGACACACACAGGCAGATGCGCAGACAAGCAGAGAGAGTGAGGCACCCAGAGACAGAGACATACGGATGCAGGGACAAACACGGGCTGAGACAGATACATAGACAGGCAACAGAGAACTTCAGATGGTTGGACAGAGAGACATGCAGAGACAAAGATACACGCAGAGAAAGATACGGAGCAAGGAGTCAGGGAGAATCTCTGGCTAGCCGGGGATGGCGAGAAGCAGAAGGGTGCAGTGGCGGCGCAGGGCGCAGGGCTGCAGGGGCGCCGCGGGAATCGCCAGGCTAGGCTCCCACAGCCTCCCGCAGAGAGGGGAGCTGGGAACCGGATCTCACCTTGGTGCAGGACGAAGAGCAGGGTGAGCACCACGGAGCACCAGCGGGCTGCAGGGGTCACCATGGCGAGCCCAGGAGCGTCACTGGCAGCGGGCTATCTGCAGGGAGAGAGCGCGGCGGGCAGACTGGGCTGGCGGCAGCCACCTGTCACTCTCAGAGCCCGGAGCCCGCTCTGAGCGCCCAGGCTGCACCTCTCGATCTCTTATAGCAGCGCGTGCGGGGAGAGCGCCCCGCCCCTGCCGTGGGCTGGGGCTCGCCCTGCAAACCTGGCTCTCGAGCCAGTCCGGGCAGCCCCCCCCCCCTTCCCCTCCCACCGGGCTCATTCCAGCGCCACAGCTCACCCAGCCCGCGCCGCCTCCCTTCCCCTCCCTCCCTCCCTCCCTCCCTCCGCTCTCCTTAGGCTCCCTGTCTCGCCCTGGGCCCCAGGAGCTCAGCACCTCCCTGTGCACCCTGCCTCACCAACCTATCTGTCCACACGCTAGTCGGAGGCCCCAGGGTGGGAGCGCAGTGGCAGCGAGCCTGTCCTGAAAAGCCCACGGGACTTCCAACAGGGAGATCTGCTGGGACACCCTGTGACCTTGGGAACTCCGGGCCTCAGTTTCTTCACCTGTTCGATGCTGAGGTCGAATGGGCTGATCTCTAAGAAGTTTTCCAGATTTGACTTTCTGTGTTCCGCGTCCCAGGATCTCTCCCGGGCTTGGCCAGCTAAATGACAAACGCTAAATGCAAGGGCCCTTCTAACATTCCACTTTCTATCAGGTCCCTTCTGTAGCTAACATTCTAGGCTCTGAGACTCTTCCCAGCCCTGACAGTCTGTGTTCTAAGGCAGAGATTCCAGATCCAGATCCAGGAATAGATTTCAGAAACTTGGAAGGGGGAAAAAACCTTATTTTCCCTAACCTTTGGCTTTGTAGTCCTATGTATTTAGAAGGGGCCTGTAGACTTCACCAGCCTCAAGCAGAAGGCTACCACACACAAAAATGAAGAATCCTTGATTTCATGGTCTCTTCCAGCTCTGACTTTCTTTATTCTGTGGCCTGAGGGCCCACCCAGCTCAGACACATTCCCTCACTCTGTGACTCTGAGATGGAGAGGGTAAGGAAAGTGCACGAAGGAGAACCTCCTCTCAGATCAGGAGGGAGCAGGGCTTTGGAAAGGACCCTGGGGATCTATAAAGTCACCTTCTTTCAGCGTCCCTCAGGAAGTGAAAACATACCCTCACTAGTGGAAAGAACACTGATCTAAGAGTAGGGAGACTTGGCTCCCTTCCCACAGACAAGAGAGCAGCCCTTCTGCCCATGTGTCCTTGTACAAATCACCGCTGTTCTCCGGGCCTCAGTTTCTCAATCTGTACAATGTCCTAACCACCCTATTAGATTGTAAGTTCCTTGAAAGCAAGGGATGTGTTGTTTTTCATCTTCCTATCTTCCAGTGCTGAGAACAGAATCTGGCACAAAGTAGGAAGTCACTGTTTGTTGGATTAGATGGAGGAAGCTGGACAATCTTTGAGGTCCCTTCTAGTTCAAACTTTCTCAATTTACCCCAGCTGGGGGGTCACCGAGGAGGGCTTGTGGGAGAGAGAAGACAATTGTAGGGAAAAGCTAGGGAAGGGGCATAAAGGAAGATCGAGAGCTTTAGGAAGGGCAGGAGATGAAGGAGAGAAGGGGATCTACAGGAGAGAGGCGAGCTATGGCGTAGCGGGGGAGAGCTTCAAGGGAGATGGAGGGGGCTGTCTATAGCAGGGCTTCTTAACCTTTTTCTGCTCATGACCGTTTTTGCCTGAGAAATTTTTATGCCACTCCAGGTACATAGGTGTATAAAATAGGTATACATGACCTTTCACTGTTGCTAAATTTTTCATGACCCCCACATTCTCTTACATGACCCCATATAGGATCTCAACCCATGGTTTAAGAAGCTTTGGTCTATAGGACAGAGGAGGGGGTCTGGATGAAGGAGAAGGAGGGGGCTTTAAGGGAAGGGATACCTAAGGCTAGCTTGAGGGACTCATATTTTCTTTTTTTTTTTCTTTTTTTCTTTTTTTGCAGGGCAATGAAGGTTAAGTGACTTGCCCAGGGTCACACAGCTGGTAAGTGTCAAGTGTCTGAGGCTGGATTTGAACCCAGGTCCTCCTGAATCCAGGGCCGATGCTTTATCCACTGTGCCACCTAGCTGCCCCTGGACTCATATTTTCGAGGTCATCCTTCTCAGAAAGTCTTGCCCTATTAAGTTTTCTGCAGCCAGCCAAGAGGCCTACCTACATAGAGGGCTTCCAGAGGGGAGCAAAGTCACAACCTAGGTCTCCTAAGAGAAGGGCTGGGTATCCACAGTTCAGAACAAAGGGCTGAGGTCTGCATGAAGCCCAGAAGCAGTTTCATTTCTGTAGTGCTTTGAGGCTAACAAAGTTCTTTCTTTGCAACAATCCTAGGAGGGAGGGAGCGAAGTATTATTCCCATTTTAGTGATGAGGACACTGAGGCCAGGAGCAGTTAAGTAACATCTGGTCAGTGCCAGAGGCAGGAATCAGACCCAGGTTTCCAGATTTCCCCCTACTCACCAAATGATACCACCTCCTGTGCTTATAATGGTCTTTGGGAAGACTTGAGCTGAGGAAGAAAATCTATACTGTCTGAATGACTTTCTCTAAAAAGGAGAAATATGAGGGATAAAGAAGAGCATTCCTCCCTCCTAGACTCAGTCACCCAGATTTGCATGGACATGGCAGACAGTGTGGCTATCCTAGGGGATGGGGGTAGGGAAAGTAGGGGACAGGGAAGACCTTCCCAACAAATCCTGTGGGGAAAGGAGCCTGACCAATGAGGAGGCCCAAAGAGAGGAGAAAGTGGGGAATGTTGGGTCTGGATCTGTGCATGTGATCCCTCCCAGAGACAGTTGCTCTGGCTCCTCAGGGCTCCACAGAGGAGAGAGAACTAGGCCCTCTGGGGCTGGGTTGGGAGAGGAGCCAGGCCTACCAGGCTGGGCTGACCCTGGTGCATCAATAATTTTTATTTGCCTTTGTCATTTATGAGGGGAGTGTTTATGGCAACAAATACACAGGAGATTAGTTTTTCTAGATAAAGAGGCAGCTAGGTGGTGTGGTGAATGGAGCCCTAAACTTGGAATTATTCAGGACAGACCTAGGTTTGAATCTTACTTAAGGTATTCAATGTCTCTCTCTCTCTCTCTCACTCTCTCTCTCTCTCTCTCTCTCTCTCTCTCTCTCTCTCTCTCTCTCTCTCTCTCCTTCCCTCCCTCTCTCCTTCCCTTCCTCTCCCCTTCCCCCCTCCCTCTCCCTCCCTCCTCTCTCCCTCTCTCTCATTTCATCTTCCTTTTCCTCTTCTCCCCTCCTCTCCTCTCCTTTACTTTCTTCTTCTCCTCTCTCTTCCTTCTCCTTCTCTCTCTGTCTCTTTCTCTGTGTCTCTCTGCCTGTGTCTCTCTTTCTCCAAATTACTCAACCTCCCCATGCCTCAGTTTCCTCCCCTGTAAAATGATGGAGTTGGACCGATGCTCTACGGCCTCTAAAATTCATTCTGGCTCTTAATCTTTGATCCTATGATCAACCCTGCATGTATGTGTATGTATGTGTCCATGTGGGTGGGCATGAGCCTGGTTTGACCAAGGAATGTGGGACACCACCAAGCATGTTGTGGAGCAGGGCAGGGGGCATTTAGAAGATACAGGATGCCTGGGCTGAAGTGAGGAGAAGATGGTTCTCCTCGGGAGGTGGGAGTGCAGTGTGCCTATCAGTGGGGTTGGAAAGCCCAGGCATCCTGGCAAAGGGAGGAGACAGGGACAGGGCTTCAGGATGGACAGAACTAGCAGCTGGCCTTGAGCTGCTAGAGGAAGACCGCGTCTAATCTAAACTTTGTTATCTCCTCTGGTATCCATTCAGGACTCTGCATGCAATGAGTGACTAATAAGTGCCCACTAAATTGAATCCAGCAGTTGCCCGTCTCACCCTGCTCACTCTGACCTCCCCTTTTCTGTATACTTGTGAAGGCGGCCTCCTTGTGCCAGGGATATGGTCTCTCCTTGTCCCATTCAGGTGCTGCTGTCTCCTCACGCAGCTTTAATTGATGGGCCAGAGAGAGGAGAGACTGGAAGCAGAGACACCAACACTGAGGAAGGGTTGAGGGAAGTGGGTGTGTTTATCTTGAAGAAGAGAAGACTGGGGTCAGAGAGGCATGATGGCTGTCCTCAAGTCTTTGAAGGGCTCTCATGGAGAAGGCAAGAGTGGAATGGATGGAGCCAGCCTCTAAGCCAGGAAGATCTGGGTTCAAATCTCCCCTCTGACACATCCTGGCTGTGCAATATGAACCTCTATGTCCCCTAGGCCACTCTCTAAGATCCTCAGTTGCCAAGAAGGTGCCACCTTGCCTTGGGAGAGGGAGTTTCCTCTCTTGGGGTTCCCTATGCCAGAGAAATAGCAGCAGCTCCAATCCCAATCCCCCACTTGGAAGAGGGATTAGCCAAATTCTGCTTGACCCCAGAAGGCAACACTAGGAGCAGGGCTGGAAGTTACACCTTTCCTCACCTTATTAACAATTGGAGCTGCCTAAAAGTGCCCTGGGAAGTAGCGAGTTCCCAGTCACTGGTGGTCTGTAAGAGCAAAGTGAATGACCAGTTGGCAGGTGGGGATTCTTGGTCAGGTTGAGGTTGGTCCTGAGCACCTCTGAGGTCCCTCTCCACTCTGGGATTCTGGGATCCCCCAGTTTTGAAAGTGATCTCTCCTTCCATTTTCCTAGGGTACTTTGGATCTTGCCTTTGTCCTTATTCCATACTTATTTGTGTATATTTCACATCCTCTCTCTTAGACCGTAAGCTCTTTGAAGGTAGGGAATTATGTCCTTTCTCATCTTTGCACGCTTGGGACCAAGCATGGGACCTAGTGCATAACAGGTGCTTAAGAAATGCTTATAAGACACATTAGACTTGAGGGCAGGGACTGTCTTTTGCTTCTTTTTGTATCCCCAGCACTTAGCTCAATGCCTGGCACATAGTAGGTGCTTAAAACGTGTTCATTGAATTGAATCGATTAGGTCATTGACTGATGGGGTCTGAGCTAGTTGCTCTGAGGTCTCTACTCCAGTTCCTGTTCTGTTTCCAAAGTGCTGCATGACTTCGAGCAGTCCCCTTCCCCTCTCTGGGGCTCCGTTAAGAGGCCTCTGGAAAGAGAGGCTCAGTGTGAGGACGGAAATCCTCTCAGGCCATGAAGAACCACTGGCAAAACAGGGAGGAGGGCCACAGTGAAGGCTCTGTAAGGGCTAATCTTGGTACAAATGCTATAGGCCTGGAGAGG
Organism: Dromiciops gliroides; assembly: GCF_019393635.1. Taxonomy (NCBI): domain Eukaryota; kingdom Metazoa; phylum Chordata; class Mammalia; order Microbiotheria; family Microbiotheriidae; genus Dromiciops; species Dromiciops gliroides. Next base: position 597,976,823 of record NC_057863.1, read on the forward strand.
ACAATAGGGGAGCTGGGAGCCTAGAGTCTGGGAAACATAATAGGTGACTTAATTCCAGGGAGAGGAGGGGAGGAAAGCTGGCCCCCGCTCGCCCGGAGGGGGTGACGCCACCAGCACTGGCGATACCGGCTCTCTGGTCCCCAGGGCCTTGTAGGGAATGGACCTGCGAGCTGGGCCAGCCTGTCCCAGCTCCAATTTCTCCACTTCTGCCCCACTCCCGGTGATTGGGTGAACAAAGAATATTCTTGAAATAGAGATGGCAAAGCTGAGCCGAGCAGGCCTTATAAGACAGAAAGGTTCCGGGAAAAGTGCTCATGCTATTGGAGAGAGGAGACTTCCAGGTAGAGGGAATTAAATGGAGTTAAATATACACCCTCCAGAGCCTGGATGCTTTCGAGGTCCGTGTGGGAGCTGAACAAAGGGGCAGGTACACAGGGAGCTTATGTCTACCAGGACAAAGAGAGGATTTCTTTGCACCCAAAATAGTTTGGTTCTGTGGCTGTGGCTCCTAAGTGCCAAAGGGGGAGGTGTCCCTGGGAAGAGAGTCGGAGGCAAGGATGGTTTGGACCAAAAAGAGTCAGGCTTTGGAGTCAGAAAACCTGAGTTCGAATCCTGACTCTGCTATTTACTTAGCTGCATGACCTTCCCTGCCATGAGTGTCAGTGACTACTCTGTAAAATGAGGGGGTTCGACTCCATCATCTCTGAGGTCCCTTTTCTCTGACCCGTGTAGATGTTTTGTGTGTAACTGGTAGGTTGTGTGCTGTATGCCCCATTAGAATGGGAGCTCCTTGAGGGTAGGGACCTTGTTTTTGCCTCTCTTTGTATCTCTAGCTTAGCACAGTGCCTGGCACACAGTAAGTGCTTAATAAATGCATGTTGACTGATCGAGTGAATCATTGGAAGAGGATGCTCCTGATATGTTCTTAGATCAAGGTCTGACCTGAAAGCATTCTATGGTCTGGGCTCAACTGACATGCTAAGATTTCCTAAGAAGACTACAACTGGGGCAGCTAGGTGGCACAGTGGATAGAGCACTGGCTGTGGATTCAGGAGGACCTGAATTCAAATCTCACCTCAGACACTTACTAGCTGTGTGACCCTGGGCAAGTCATTTAACCCCGATTGCCTTAAACATCCAAGGCCATCTCTAGTCGTCCTGATGCATATCTCGCCACTGGACCCAGATGGCTATGGAGGAAAGAGTGAGGTTGGTGACCTTGCACAGTCCTCCCTCACTTAAATCCAATTCAATGCTAGTCATGACATCACCCCAGTGTCATGGTCCTCTTCAGGAACGAAGGACAAACAACAATGATAACAACAACGAGACTACACTGAGCTCTCTTCTGTGCCTGGAGCTTGATTGATAGAGGAAATGGTTCCAGAGGTTCAAGGGACCTCTCCATGGGTGGCCTAACCTGGGATTGCATCCATCAGGGTTTGGGGAGGCAGATGTCACAGGGCCAAGGGGCACATACATTGATAAACCCATGGAGAAAAGCCTAGCAGGCTCCTACTGTCCATTCACAGCTGTGGACAACAGAGTCACTAGGGGAGGCTGTGGAGAGCATGAAGATCCTAGAGAGAGAAGGTCCTTAATGCCTAGCTGGCTCCTCAGGACAGGAAGAAGCAGTGTTGTCTATTTGCAACTAACATTTCCTATTTCACTCAGCAAGGTTCTGAGAACCAGGCTCTGTTCCCAAAGGAACTATCCTCCCCCAAATCTCACTACACGAGCACTTTACAGCCAGGGAGCTGAGACCCAGGGAAGGGAAAGAATCTGACAAATTTGCATTGCTCGCAAGTGATGAGGCGGGTAGAGAGGCCACATGGATTTACACTCACTCACCAATCAAGACAACTCACCTCTGGAGCAGGCTTCAGAGCCCAGCCAATGAACCCCCCACCTCCATCCCAGGCAGTGGACATGTATACTTTTTCTGGTGGTTTGGTCCAGAGGCACTGTTATGGAGGGAGTAGAGAGTAAGGCAGCCATAGGGAAGATGGCCAGAGAGAGAACCATTTCTGTAAGCTAAATAGCATGATAGGTAGGTAGATCATGAGGCCAGTGGTTTGGTCTCCATGACTCATTGGTCCTTGGGAACAGAAAACAGATGAGGAGAATGTGCAGGGGCACTTGGGGTGCCTGGTGGAGCAGAGACAAAGACCTAAACTGGAGAAGATGCTGCCCGTGGTGGGCAGAGCCTCCAGCCAGGTGTCAAAACATCTGGGTTCTCCAATAATAATAGCCAGCATTTCTATAGTGCTTGAAGTCTTGCAAAGCAGTTTACCTAGGTGAACTCAAGCGAGTCATTTTCTTTCTCTGGTCCTCAGTTAACCTCCCCTAGTAAATGAAGGTGTTGCCGGTAGATAAGAGGATAGGAGCAAACGGTTTTCAGGAGATGAAACATCCATATGAAAAATGGTCTAAAGCAAAAACAATAAGAAAAATGTAAATTAAAACCATGCTGAGAGGCAAAGGTGATACATGACAGACAGTGTAGAGAGAAGGGGCCACGCTAATGATGACTTTGGTGGAACATTTCTGGAAAACAATTTTGAACTACCCAATAAGAGTTGGTGCCATTCACTCCAGTGATGCCACTGCTGGGCATTTACCCTAAAGAGGCCAGAGGAAAAGGCCCCAGCTACACCAAACTACTCACAGCAGCATTTTCTGTGTTAGCAAGGAACGGGAAACAAGAAGGCCAGCATCCACTGATTGGGCTGAAAAAATTGTGGTGTGGGGAACATCATTGGGCCATAAGGTAAAGAGATGGCTAGATAAGGCATTTATTAAGGACTCACTATGCACTGGGTCCCGTACTAAGGGCTGGTGATACAAACACGAGTAATCAAGACAGTCCCTGCCTCTAACGGTTTACATTCTAGTGAGGAAAGAGAGAAAACAAAGAAGGACACTGGAAATGGAGAGAAAAGGGGACCCAAGCAGGAGCATAGCAAGGAGATGGCCAGAAATAGAATGAAGATGATGATGAAGAAGGAGGAGGAGGAGGAGAAAAAGAAGAGGAGGAAGAGAAGAAGAAGAAGAAAAAGAGGAAGAGAAGATGAAGACAAAGAAGATGATGAAGAAGATGAAGATGAAGAAGAAGAGAAGGAAGAGGAGGAGGAGGAGGAGATGAAGACAAAGAAGAAGATGTTGAAGATGAAGAAGAAGAGGAAGAAGAGGGGAAGGAGGAGAAGATGAAGATGAAGACAAAGAAGAAGATGATGATGAAGAAGAAGAGGAGAAGGAGAAGAGGAGGAGGAGGAGAAGATGAAGACAAAGAAGATGATGAAGATGAAGACAAAGAAGATGATGATGATGAAGAAGAAGAGGAGAAGGAGAAGAGGAGGAGGAGGAGAAGGAGGAGAAGATGAAGATGAAGACAAAGAAGAAGATGATGATGAAGAAGAAGAAGAGGAGGAAGAGAAGAGGAGGAGGAGGAGAAGATGAAGACAAAGAAGATGATGAAGATGAAGACAAAGAAGATGATGATGATGAAGAAGAAGAGGAGAAGGAGAAGAGGAGGAGGAGAAGATGAAGACAAAGAAGATGATGATGATGAAGAAGAAGAGGAGAAGGAGAAGAGGAGGAGGAGGAGAAGGAGGAGAAGATGAAGATGACAAAGAAGATGATGATGAAGATGAAGAAGAAGAGGAGGAAAAGGATGAGGAAGAGGAAGAAGAGGAGGAGGAGAGTTGGAAAAATTGGTGCCAAACAAAAATAAGCAGAAACAGGAAAATAACACAAAATAACCTACAGCATGATCACAGCAATAAAAAGGAGAACAACGATAAAATCATCAGTGTTCAAAACGACACATTGCTCATTCTTGAGTCTAGAGGGCTGGCAATGAAACATGCTTCTCTTTTCCCCATAGAGGGGTAGTGGACTATTGGTATGGAATGAGGCATACGAGAATAGACAGGCTCAATGAGTCAGTTTGTTTTGCTTAACTATTTCTTTGTTAGAAGAGGTTTCCAAAAAAGATGGCCATGAGAAGGGAAGGGGAGGGGATGATGTATCAGAGTTTTAAGATGTGGGGTAGTTCTGAGGGTGGGTGGTTTTGGGAAATGCAGGGATGTAAAAAAAAAAGCATCAGTAAAACATCTCAAAAATTAAATGAAAGGGTTCATTTATTCAACAAACATTTCTTCAGTGCCTGCTATGTGCTGGGCATTAGGAATTCAAACACACAAAAGGGAATAAGTCTTTCCCTCAAAGGAGCTCATATTCTATCAAGACACACAAGTGTGACCCGGAGGGAAAAGAATGCTTTGTTTGGGGTCAGAGGGTCTGGGGTCAAATCTTGGCTCTTCTATTGATTACTTGTGTGATCCTACGTAAGGCACTTTGGGCCTCGGTTTCCTCATTTGTAAAGTGAGGGGATTGGACTGGATGGCCTGTAAGGCCCCTTTAACCTTTAATGCTGTGATAGGATAACATGATGGTTATCAGGTATGTGCCGGAGCCAGCTCATACCTGGCTGGTTAGAGCTGATTGTGAAATTTTCTGTGTGAGTATTCACACCTCAAAAAAATCAGCAAACTCTACAAATTGGAGTTTGATTTATTGTTGCGTTGATTTCTAGACTTTAGAAAGTGATGGAGAAAATGTTAATGATGCCGATGAAATTTTTAAATGTGTTATGTGGGCTTTCTGGAAAGCCTGATATTAAACATTCACAAGCACATCCATGATGATAACACATGTACGCGCGTGCACACACACACACACACAGACAAATGCATGCAAATATAGGCATGGTGACTGTGGGGAACTCCCGGGTAAAGAAATTCCCTCCACCAATGCAGGCCAGCACACTCTCTCTGCAAGGCATAGTCTCAGAACACTAAAACCTTCACTGATTTGCCAGGTCACACAGTCAGTCTGGAGGCTCACAGAGGCTGGATTTGAACTCAAGGCTCTGAGTCCCAATCTGTATCCATGATGCCCTGCTGCCTCTCATAGACTCATATGAACACACACAAACATATGCATATAAGGTGCACTTGCACGCGCACACAAGCATAGATTATCGGGTTGTGTTGGGTTTTTTCCAAGAAGATCACACCCGCCCAGAGAGTAGAGAACACAGGTTTTCACTGGCCCATCCTGCTCCCTAGCAAGGCTGCCCTTCCCCTTCCCCTCTGGGAAAAGGTGAGCTATGGGCAGGTCAAAATAAAGGATTTCATTTTCAAATTAAATGCCAGCTAAAAATATTCCCAGTGCAGTGGAGTCATGAACACTGATTCCTACCCAGAGGGCAGGAAAAAACCTCCTGGCCTGGCAGCCCTATAACTCCATAAAGGCTTTCTGGGTGTGCTGGGCCATGGGGTGTCACTGGGTGCACTCCACCCACCCCACGGAGCTGGTCCCGGGTGCCTGTCTGAAGCAGGAGCCAGCCCGGTGTGGAGGCAGAGCCTCAGATGGGGTAGCCCAGATTTGCCCCCTGGCTCGGCCTTTCTTTGCTGGGGGGACTGCAGGCAAGTTGCCCCCCCACCCCCGCCAGAGGCTGGCTTAGAGGCCCTGTCCCATGTCTCCCTGTGGCTGAGTCTGTGAGGGAGTAGGGAGGTACAGTTCAGCGGGATGTGAGACGTCATTGGCAGTCCTGCTGTTGTCGTGGATCTCGGGGTGGGGGGTGGGGTGGGGAGAGGGGTGTGTGTGTGATGCTGAGCCCACGGGAGAGTGCAGCAAGGGAGCTTGTTATAGGTTGTGTAGGGAGCAGCTTCCAGCTGGGACAGGCTTTGGGCTGCTCCTATTCTCCCAGAGGGGCTTGGGCAAGGAGTCTCCTGGGTTTACCTGCTCCAGCTGCTGTGTTCAAAGCCCTCTGACTCACCCCTGACACCATGGAGGCCTCGGAAGGAAGAGGGCCCTCCCCTTGCGCTCCCAGCAGCCACCACGGACTCCGGCTTAGATAACCTCCGGCTGAGCCAGCAGCCATTCCATCCCTCCTATGGGGGTCCCATTTGCTTAGGCCAGAGCCCTCCCTTCCCCATTACAGTAGATGACAGAGCAGCAAGAGGGAGAAAGACGGGCCCTTCTTATTGCCCCGGGTGGGGGTGGGGGTGGGGGGATATTGAATACTTCTCAGATGGTCACTAAGGTCCCTTTCAGCTCTAAATACCATCACCCCATGATCCTTAGGCTGCTACCCCAGACCTGTTTCTTGTGTGGGATCATTGGAGGGGGAGGGCTCTGGTATCCCTTCATCTCCTGTCATTGGCTAGGTGAATCATCAATCATCCTTACATGGTCTAGTGATGCTGACTGATGGCTGATAGGCAATGACACCGGTGGGACAGTGAAGGGGGTGAGGTGAGTGAAGGGATGGTCTCCTTGTCCTTCAAATGAAAAGAACTTTGGGTGATGTTCATAGTCAGAAGATCTGGGTTTGCATCCTGGCTCTGCCACTTCCTAGCTATGTAAGTTATTTGATAGGGAAATGAGTGATGGCTCTGAAGCCAGAGGAACTGGGTTCAAATCTTACCTCTAACTATTGCTATTGGTGTGATTTCGGGCAAGTCACTTAACCTCCATGGTTTCCTAGGCCGCCAGGCAGTGCAGTGGGTAGAGCACCTGTTCTGGAGTCAAGGAGACCAGAGTTCAAATCTGCCCTCAGCTACCTACTGTGTGACTCTGGGCAAGTTGTTTAACCTCTGTCTGCCTCAGTTTCCTCAACTGTAAAATGGGGGTCACAATAGCATCTGCCTCCCAGGGTGGTTGTGAGGATCAAGGGAGATAATTTTTGCAAAGAACTTGGCCCAGTGCCTGGAACACAGTAGGCACTACATATGGGCTTATTCTCTTTTTTCTACTTGCCCCTCATCTGCCAAATCTCAGTTTCCTCATCTGTAAAATGAGAGGGTTGGGCGAGATGGCTTCTGAGCTCCCTGGGCCTTCTAGAAGTCTAATCCCTTGGGCTACAGAGTGGGGGTGCTGGGTTTGGGGCTCTCCGAGGTGCCTTAGAGACCTGACATTTACGAATCTGTGGCATGAGTCTCATCAAGAGGAGGTTTGTGAGTCACTGCTCAGGGACGTCTCAGAAGAGAGGCCTGCTGAGAGATAGGCTTGATGAAGTGCCTGAGATCCCTCGCAGTGGGACTATTTCCAGAGCCTGATTTCATATGAAATCCTCACAGACATCACTGACCCACCCCTTCTCTGCTGGGGAGCGGGCGGAGGGGATTTGAATGGAAGCAGCAAAATGGTGCCTTGGCTCGAAGGAATTCATCTCCCATGGGGGTTGGGGGGGATGAGGCATGGTGAGAGACATAATCTGGGGAGCATCAGGATCTTGTATTCATATCAAATTCCTACTTTATTTGAGAATCATCAATCAATCAATAGACATTTGTTCAACTTCTCCTATGTGCTAGGCACTGTGCTAAGGGCCTACCTTGCTGGAGAGCCAACCATCTTAGGTCTGCCTCTGCTCAGTCTACCCTGAAGACAATGGGCTTCCCCACACTCCTCCTCATCCCCCTCTCTGGCAAAACTCAGAGTGGGGTTTGAGCTAGGGCAGGTGATGCTGGGAGAAGAAGGGCTCAATATTCGTGGGAGATAGGAGCCAAGGAGCCAATGAACATGAGTTTCCCAGACCTTCTCCATCCAGTCCTCTGTTAGCAATTCAGCCAATACATGTTTCCATAATCCCCAGAGAAGGCCATGTGTTTCCTTCTGGGGGGAGGGGGACATGATGATATGTGACAATCAGGAGCCTTCTTGTCCTCAAGGAACTCAAAGGCACAGAAATGTAGAGGCAACAGCTCTGCTCTGGGGCTCGGAAGACTGGACCACCAGGTGGACTGTGGGTGAGTGACTTCCTTCTCTGGACTCAGTTTTTGTATCTCTAAAATGGAAGAGTAGGACTAGATATCTGAGGTTCGTGATCTGTTAATGTGGGAAAAGATAACTAGCCATGTGTGATCAGCGCTAGATGACAGCTACAGGAATTAAGGCATCCCCTTCCTGCAGGAGGTGGGAGGGAAGCTAGTTCTTGAAGGATTTAACTAGATGGAGAAAAGGGAGGGCCTTTCAGCTGGAGAAGCTCTTATTCCTATCCAGTCTAATCCCTCTATTTGACAGAGGAGGAGGAGGAGGAGAAGGTTAGAAATAAAAAGTGACAGGGCAGCTAGATTGCATAGCGGATAAAGCACCAGCCCTGGATTCAGGAGGACCTGAGTTCAAATCTAGCCTCAGACACTTGACACTAGCTGTGTGACCCTGGACAAGTCACTTAACCCTCATTGCCCTGCAAAACAAAACAGAAATAAGAAGTGACAAAGTCACACAGCAATAAAGTACAGAAATCTGGGGATGGGATGAGGAGAGTGGCCAAGGTAGAAAGCTTGTGGAAGAGGATAAGGGGAAATTAGGCTGAAAAATTAGTAGCAGGACTTTATTTGGCAGCCACTGGGGAGTCAATAAAGGCTCCAGAAGATGACAGGTACCTCCTCAGTATTGGAATCAGCACTGAGTTTTACTAAGGGAGATACCATCACTAAAGGAGGCAGTGCAGTGACAATAGCCTCAGCTTGGAAGTCTGGGTTCTAGGTGCAACTTGGAATAAGACTGAATGACTTTGGGCTGGTTTACTTCCCTCCACTGGGCCTCACACTCACCATCACCACATTCAAAACCAAGGCCTTAAAGCAGATGATCTCTAAGGCCCTTCCCAGCTCTGACATCCTGTGTTCTAAGGGCCCTCCCAGCTCTGACATCCTGTGTTCTAAGGGCCCTCCCAGCTCTGACATCCTGTGTTCTAAGGGCCCTCCCAGCTCTGACATCCTGTGTTCTAAGGGCCCTCCCAGCTCTGACATCCTGTGTTCTAAGGGCCCTGCCAGTTCTAACATCCTGTGTTCTAAGGGCCCTCCCAGCTCTGACATCCTGTGTTCTAAGGGCCCTGCCAGTTCTAACATCCTGTGTTCTAAGGGCCTTTCCCAGCTCTGACATCCTGTGTTCTAAGGGCCCTCCCAGCTCTGACTTCCTGTGTTCTAAGGGCCCTCCCAGCTCTGACATTCTATGTTCTAAGGCCCCTTCCAACTCTGACAGCCTGTGTTCTAAGGGCCCTCCAAGCTCTGACATCCTGAGTTCTAAAGTCACTTCTAGCTCTGACTCTGTTCTAAAGCCCCCCTAACCCTAATATTCCATGTTCTAAGGCCTCTCCCACCTTTGACAACCCATGTTCTAAGGTTCCTTCTAGCTCTGACATTCTAAGAGCTCATGATTCTTGGAGGGTCTGCTGATGAGGGATGCTTCAGGCATCTAAGGCTAATTTGTAAGAGATCAGGTGTCCGTCTTTAGGTGACACACGGGTCACAGGATCTGGAGTGAGAAAGGCCCCTCAGCTGCTTCAGCCTTCTTGTTTTATGGGGTGGAAGCAGAGGCCTGAAGTCCCAGAAGCTATAAGGAGCAGAGCCAGGATTTGAACTCAGGTGCAATGGGAGAATTCCAGAGGCCTCCAGGGAATGGTCCTTCCCTGATACAGAAGCCCCAAGTCCTCGGCTGGGACTCCTTGGTCAGTCCAGGCCTCCCTGTTGAGGACCTGCTGCTCCCCCCCCCCCCGCCCCGGAGCAGATGGCGGGGGAATTAGGGACAGGGAGAGGAGTCAGAGCAGAAGGCACGGGGAGATGAATAGGCCAAGGGTGAGGTGAGGGATGACTAAAGAGCCAGTGGAGGGTGTGGTCACCCAGGAAGGGGAGGAATCCTCTGGGGCAGTACAAAGGAGGCTTAGTGGGCTGGGCCGGTCAAATGAGGGCCCGCGCCAGTCGGGGATCCCTGCTCTCCCGGTCGGCCTCGTCCCCCAGAGAGGGGAGCTGAGGAAGGCCTCGGGCCTGAGTCATCCCCAACGAGACCGGACAGGGCTCAGGGCAAGCCTGTGGTTCGGGGGCGGCCTGATGACCTCATGGTGCTTTTCGTCTGGGACATGTAAGGAGCTGTCAGCGAGGGTGGGATCTAGGTAAAGACCATTATCTCCTGATGGGGTCCCCTTGGGAGCTCCTGCTGCCAGGGGGGGGCCCACCTTTCCTCCCTGCCCCCCTCTCCAACAGCCTGCTCCTTGAGTCCTGAGATGACTGGCCCCTTCACTGGAGAAGCGCCCCCACCCCGCCCCAGGAGCAGGGGAACCGGCCCAGGTGTGGGGTCCTGGCCTCCACTCTGCCACTCAGAGGGTCAGAGGATTTCACACGAGGAGGGTCCTCACACACCTTCTGGTCCAAAGTCTCCTTTGGCAAAAGAGGAAACAGGCCTAGAGACGCACCCAAAGACAGCTGAATTGGCCCTCCTGGGGTCACAGAGGAGATAAATATCAGAGTCCTTTCATTCGAAAGCCAAGACAACACTGCCTTACTGACGGTATGACCTTGGGCAAGTCACTTCCCTCCTTTTACCCATCTGTACAATGACCTGGTTCCTCAGGTCACTTTCCGCTCCTATGTTCTAGGAGTCTTCTCTGCCACCTGTTTCCTCTAGTCAGATCTCCCTTTGGCCTTTATGGGAGCCACAGGCATTGTGCCTGCCTTAACTGGAGTCTGCCCCTGGAGAAGTAACCTAGTCCAATGTGTGGTGGTGGTGGTGGTGGTGGTGGTGGTAGGGGCCATGGAGGGAAGGGTGGTGTGTGTGTGTGTGTGTGTGTGTGTGTGTGTGTGTGTGTGTGTGAGTGAGTGTGCGTTTGTACCTATGGCCAATATGGGAACGACTCCTCTGCCTAGCATGGATGGCCCCCTACTGATAAGCATTATCGCCTATTCCCCTTCATGTAGGACTAGGGACTGGACCAGGGAACTCCAAAGTGAAGGAACTCCCTCGGCATCTTCCCAGGAGACTCAGAGAGTTGCCCATAGCACTGAGAACCTCAGTGACTTGCTGGGGGTCACACAGCCAATGTGTATCAGAGGCAGGATTTGAACCCAGGTCTCCCTTGCTCCAAGGCCAGCTGTCTCCCCTCTATCCTAACATTGCCCCTTTTTGCTCTACCTATCCCAAATAGACGAGACCACCCACAATCCCCCAAACATGCCCTATGCTGGCCTCCCATGTCTAGCACACAGTTACCCAGACCTGGAATGTTCCACAGGCCCCATCCCCCCTCTACTTCTCAGAGATCTCCCCCATTATCCTATCGCTTGCCTTCTCAATGGGTCAGGGAGGGGAAGAATTTGGAACTCAAGAGTTTCAAAAATGAATATGAAATGAACAAACAATAAAGAAAACAGTATCTTAAAAACAAAACAGCATCTTCCCCCATCCTTCAAGCCTCGATTCTATCCTTCCCCCAGGGAGCCCTCACTGATTTCCCCCCTTTCCTTCCCCAAGCCCAGTTAGAGGTGATTTCTCCTTGCTCTGAACCTCCAGTAGCACATTTACCTCCTCTTCCCAGTCTGCATCTGATCCCTTACTCCACCGTCCAAATTGTGACCTCTTTGTGGATGGGGACCACTTGTCTTATATCATAACATCTCCCCCTGCCTCAAGTTCAAGACCCAACAAGTGCTGAATGGATCCTTGTGGAATGAGCGTAGCAACAGCAGCCAAGGTGGGCTGGACCCCAGCTCAGTTCTAGTGATGCAAAAGACCACTTCTTCAGAGACCTTAACTTTTTTTTTCTTTTCTTTTTTTCTTTCTTCTTTTTTTTGTGGGAGGGCAGGACAATGAGGGTTAAGTGACTTGCCCAGGGTCACACAGCTAGTAAGTGTCAGGTGTCTGAGGTTGGATTTGAACTCAGGTCCTCCTGAATTCAGGGCCAGTGCTTTATCCACCGTGCCACCTAGCTGCCCCCAACCTTAACTTTTAATAGCAAGAAAGACTTGGACACAAATAACTTGCGGCCTATGAGAGAGGGAAATGGGCCCAGGGGTACAGTGGAGGGATGATTACATTTTCAGTGTGGGAATTTACTTCTTAGAAATCAGCAAATGCTACAAATCAGGGTGGGATTTATTGTTTTGTTGAGCATCTGTACTTAAGAAAGTGATGGAGCAAATGTGAATCATGCCATTTAAATTTTAAAATGTGTCATGCTTTTTGGAGAGCCCATTGTTAAACATTTACCAGCATGTCACTGGTTAGGCCCTAAGTTCTGGGATCCCATAATATTCAGGATAAAGAGGAGGCTGAGACAGAGTACTCCAAGGAAGATGAAAAGCAGGAGTGTGATGATATGTGTTTAACAACCAGCTTTCCAAAAACAAAAAGTGTGCACAATACATTTTAAAGGGTAATATTTTAACACTCTCTCCATCACTTTCTTAAGTTTAATTGATCCACAAAGCAATGAATCAGGCCATGATTTGTAGCGTTTGCTGATCTCTGAGGTGTAAATGCTCACACTGGACATTTAACAATAGGTTGTATCACATTCTTTCCTGAGGAGGGAGAGGTCATTTTTGTCTGAGTATATTTGGGGCATGACTGGGGGCTTTGTAGAGAGGGCAGGACTTGATCTGAGATTTGAAGAAAGAAATGGATTTCAGTTATTGGGGGTGGGTGGAATGAGGAGGGAATCCGTTCTAGGAAGGAACAAAGGCATACAGAGGTCAGAGGGCTGGAGGGAAATAGGACAGAATAGTCAAGTTTGGGTAGAATTACAGGACACAGCTGGAGTCAAATGATAGAAGGCCTTGAATGCCAAGATAGGGAGGCCATCTTTTATTTGGGAAGACTCTGGAAGGTAGAGGTGTGATGGGTTCAGAAGAGGCAGGTGGTCCTCCTTGATCAGGGGAGGGCCTCCCTGGCTTTTTCAAACCTTGCTTTCCTTCTATCGGGGGACAAGTCCAGGGTCCTACCTGAGCCCATGCCTGATAGGAAGGCTGCCTGGGCCTGGGCTCAAAGCCAAGGCCAGAGTTGGGTCATCAGCCTCCCTGTGTATCCTTCGGTGACTAGAGAGGGAGGAAGGATCCCAAGAAAGGAAGTAGGCCAGGGAAGACTCCGTCCACCCACTGGGGCCCCCCTGCAGCTTGCTCGCAACCTCGATAATGCCTGACCAACCAAGGGTGTGGGGGAAGCTTTATCGGCCTAGATAAGGGAGGCACCCAGTAATATAAACAGTGTATCTGTGGCCTCCCTACCCAAGGCAGACAGATGGGGGCTGGGCTCTCCCATTCCCATCCTCCTGGCTCCCACAGAGTCCCTGCAAGAGGATCTACCTACCTCTGACCTCCCCACAGCCCCCACGCTCACTCCCACCAGAGGTGAAGCAGAGGCTGCCAAGGTGTCATGGAAGGAGCTAAGAACCGAGGGTCAGACGGCTTGGCTTCTGCTTTTGCCCATCCTTTGGAGCCTCAGTTATCCCTGCTGAAAAATGGGAATGATTATAATTATCAGTCATTTTCATGCTTTCTGCCTCAAGGAACTGTGGTTAGTAAGGCAGAGCACCGTACATGCCTAAAAGTGCTTTTTACAAGCTTGAATTTGAAGAGGCAGCTACACAGTGTAGCAGCTGTAACACTGTTCTTGACGGCAGAAAGACCCGAGTTCAAATCCTACTACAGATATCAGTGTGGCTTATCTTATTCTATGAAATGGGATACCTTATAGGGTTGTTGGGAGTGTCAAATGAGATGGTCTATAGAAGTGTTTTGTAAACTTTAAAACTCTTCACAAATATTAGCCATTCTTGTTACTATTCAATTCCGCCTCTCTGGAACTCAGTTTCCTTATCTGGAAAATGGGGATAACGATATTGGTAGTCCCTACCCCACCGATGCTGTGAAGGAAGTGTTTTGTAAACTGCAAAATATTCCAGGAGCGTGGGTTATAATCCTCATAACAACACTTATTGTGATGATGGTGATAGACTTATTCAAGGCCACACAGTTGGTCCTGGGTATAGGCCCAGAGCTGGGGTTTAATATTCGATATGAGTCAACTGTTAATAGAGCTAATTCAGTTTTAGCTGCAGGAAGAGGGACGCGGTGTCCTGAACACGAGGTGTGAGCATCCTGCCGCCCTCTGCCTTGGTCAGAACACGTGGGATTTTGCTCTTGGGTCCCACATTTTAGTAGGGACACCGACACCGGCAAGCCCAAGTGGTATACCAAGGAGGGAGACTAGGATGGTGGGGAACTATGAGAAAGGTGGATTTATGTAGCATTAACAAAGGGTGTTACTTAATGATAATAATCTTAATTGTTAGCATTTATAGACTACCAGAGCTTTATAAAATGTCTCATTTGGATCCCTCTACAACCCTGGCAAGTAGGCACTATTATTATTCCCATTTTACAGATAGGGAGATAGAGGCAAACAGAGGTTAAGTGACTTGCCCAGCGTCACTCAGCCAGGAAGTGTCTGAGGTTGGATTAGAGCCCAGGTCTTCCTGGCTCCAAGAAGCACCACACAGCCTCACTCAGTCCTTGCAATAATCCAGGCTAAGTGCCCAGGATACAACAAAAGGTAAAAGGTCTTGAGGAACTCCCAGGGCTTGTGATTCAAACCCTCATCCTCCAACTCCAAAGGAGGCAATATGGTCCAGTGGAAAGAACACCAGCTCTAGGGTCAGGAGGGTCACCTTTGGTGCCTATTACCTCTGTGACCTTGGGCAAAGCACTTAATCTTGAGCCTCAATTTCCTCATTTGTAAAATCAATTGATTGGACTCCATGGTTCCTTCTAGAGTTAAAAACCATCTTGACGGGGCAGCTAGGTGGCACAGTGGATAGAGCACCAGCCCTGGAGTCAGGAGTACCTGAGTTCAAATCCGCGCTCAGACACTTAACACTTACTAGCTGTGTGACCCTGGGCAAGTCACTTAACCCCAATTGCCTCACTAAAAAAATAAACAAATTTTTAAAAAATACTTTCTTTAAAAATAGACTGCCAGGGGCAGCTAGATGGCGCAGTGGTTAAAGCACCGGCCCTGAATTCAGGAGTACCTGAGTTCAAATCCAGCCTCAGACACTTGACACTTACTAGCTGTGTGACCCTGGGCAAGTCACTTAACCCCAATTGCCTCACTTAAAAACAACAACAACAACAACATCTTGACTCTAGACCTAGTATTCTTTGTATTGCTCTGCATTGTTTGTTTGTTTGTTGGGTTTTTGTTTTGTTTTTGGAGATCGGGACACATAATTTCATTGGCAGGGAAAACTCCCATTACCAATTCAGGTCAGCCTGCATCTGTAAATAGTTAGAGAATCCCTTGGGAGTACTGCAGTGACTTGTCCATTGTCATGCAGCCAAGATTTGAATCCAGGTCTTCCTAATTCCTAGGCCTCCTCTCTATCTATTGTACCTTCCTGCCTCTTCCAGTTCTGCAACAGAGTCTGTGGATTGGGGAGAAAAGCAGAGAATAACAGAGATTTACCATTCCCCACAGTACCCACAGCTCTGTTTGCCCTCAGCAATTCATCAGTGCGTTTATTGTGTGCCAAAGCTTTGGGGAGGGGAGACCAAAAAGGCAGAGGTGTGGATCTCCCCTGCAGAGAGGTGGAGGGGGGCGGGCAGGGTGGTCCTAGATGAAGAGACAAGATTTACACACAAAACAGGGAGAGAACAAAATGAGACTGTGCTCAGGACTGATGAGCAGGACAACCAGTTCTGAGGGAGATCCCAGAGATTAAAAAAGAAAAAAGTTATAAACTGCCAGAAAAGGCCCTGAAAATTTTGGTGCTTCTTGGCCCCAGAAAGCTCAAATCTATCATTGCTTTTAAGGAAAAGCACCTTTTTGCGTGAAAAGAGATATGGGAGGGCCAGAAGGAGTCAGCGACTGAGAAGCTTTGAATTGTATTCATGTAGGTCAATGAGCCCCTAGTGGTGTGACTACTAATTTGGAATCCTTTCAGAGATGTTTCTGGGCCAGATGATGGTACAGGTGCTGTATGGAGATGAGCATCCCAATGGTCTTCTTAGGCCCTGAGAGTGGGCTTCCTGGTCTACGGGGGAGCCAAGGGGACTCTGGCTAAAGATTAAATTGACCGGGGGCAGCTAGGTGGCACAGTGGATAAAGCGCCAGCCCTGGATTCAGGAGGACCTGAGTTCAAATCTGGCCACAGACACTTGACACTAGCTGTGTGACCCTAGGCAAGTCACTTAACCTTCATTGCCCTAGGGGAAAAAAAAAAAAGATTAGATTAACCAGCAGACTGAGGTCCCAGTCAGTGGAGAATGGAGAGAATCTATTATTTGGGAAGCGACATGGTAACAGTGGAACTAGCAGAGGTTGGAGGACCTGGGTTCAAATCCTATCTCTGCTATACACTACCTGTGTCATCTTGGGCGAGCGTCTTTTTGTTTGTTTGGTTTTTTGTTTTGTTTTGTAATTTGTTTTTGTTTTTTTGGTGTGGCGATGAGGGTTAAGTGACTTGCCCAAGGTCACACAGCTAGTAAGTGTCTAAGGCCAGATTTGAACTCAGGTCTTCCTGAATCTAGGGCCAGTACTTTATCCACTGCGCCACCTAGCTGCCCCTTGGGCAAGCGTTTTAACCTCCCCAGGCTTTAGCTTCTTCCTTTGCAGGGCGAGGGGGCTGAACTAAATAAGAGCCTCTGAAGTACCTTCCAATTCTAAATCTAAGGACCTATGATTCTCAATTACCAGCAACTGTCTTCTTACTTTTGTATTTACCCTTCTTTCTTGTGAATAAACACTAGAAAGTGGATTCCTGTGGAGGAAGTGAGAACAGGGGGGTAGCTAACACATATAGAGTGCTTTAAGACTGGCAAAGTATTTTTTAATCTCTATTATATCTTTTGATCCTCACTACAGCCCTCTGGGGATCCATTCTATAGGTATCATTAACTCCCATTTTACAGATAAGGAAACCGAGGCTCAGAAGGTTAAAAAGATGTACCCAGAGTCACACAACTAGTAAAAGTCAGAGCCAGGATTCAAACTCAGTTCTCTTCTGATTCCCAAGGTCAGCCTTCTTTTAACAATACCTTGATCAAAGAAGGAAAAAAAAAGGATCCGATTCCAGGTGGTGCAGTGGATGACACACCAGGCCTGGAGTCAGGAAGACTTGAGTTCAAATCTGGCTTAAGGCCCTTACTAGATATGTATTCCTGAGCAAGTCACTGAACCTCTTTCTGCCTCAGTTTCCCCAACTGTAAAATGGAGACAATAGTAGCATCTACCTCCCAGGGTTGTTGTGAGGATCAAAGGAGATGATATTTATAATGTGCTCAGCACAATGCCTGACACACAGTAGATGCTATATAAGCGCTAGTTATTATCATTACTATTAATTATTATAGTCTGGCACAATAATAGAGTGGGCAGTAGCAAGAGAAAGGGGAAGGAACCTTGAATCTGGAGACCGAGGCCCAAGGATGCTCAAGGGCCAGGATGGTAAGGGGTCTTTGGAGCTTGGTGAGGCATCAATGAGTAGAGTTAAGAAATGATGAAAGGGGGGGTCGCTAGGTAGTGCAGTGGATAAAGCACCGGCCCTGGATTCAGGAGTACCTGAGTTCAAATCCGGCTTCAGACACTTGACACTTACTAGCTGTGTGACCCTGGGCAAGTCACTTAACCCCCATTGCCCTGCAAAAAAACATACAAACAAACAAACAAACAAAAACAACAACAACAACAAAAGAAATGATGAAAGGAGCAAGCCTTTGGGCTCAAAGCAAGAACACCTTGGGCTGGTTCTGGGAAGGAACTGATGCCCTGGGAAGAAGCCATCACCCACAGAGCCAGGTCTTTGACAACACCCAACCTGATATAACTGATTAAGATCAGAGAGGGCTAGGGAAAGGGGCCAGACCTGGAATTTTGTGGATAGACAGAACTCTCAGGCGAGGAAACTCCCTCTGTCAATGCAGGGCGATGCCTTCTCAACACCTTATGGTATTGAAGAGTTACCTGCATCCCTGAGAAGCTTAAGTAACTTGCCCAGGGTCATGTAGCTGGTATGGCTGAGGTAGACTTTAACCTAGAACTTCCTGGCTCCTGCCTCTCACTAAGATTAGATTTATGTTTTTAAAAAATAAAGGGGGCGGGGGCAGCTAGGTGGCACAGTGGATAGAGCACCGGCCCTGGATTCAGGAGTACCTGAGTTCAAATCTGGCCTCAGACACTTGACACTTACTAGCTGTGTGACCCTGGGCAAGTCACTTAACCCCAATTGCCCCCACCAAAAAAATAAAAATAAAAATAAAGGAAAGTGGGAGAGGGAGAAAGGGAGGGGAAGAGGACCAAGAGAAGGCTAAAAGGAAGAGAAAATAGAAGGGGAAGGAAAAGAAACAAGCACCTACTATGCACTAGGCACTGTGCAAATTCTATCTCATTTGACCCTCACAATAACCCTGGGAGGGAGGCACTCTTGTCACCCTCAATTTACAGTTGGGGAAATGAGGCAATGAGTGGCAACAAAGGGACTTACTCAGGCTCACACAGCTAGGAAGTGGCTGAGGCCAAATATGAACTCAGGTCTTCCTGACTTCAGACCCAGGGCTCCATCTACTGCGTTACCTAGCTACGGGAAGGGAAGAGGTAAGGGAGGAGGAAGACGAAGAAAAGAAGAAGGATGAGGGGAGGAGGGGGAGGAGAAAAAGAAGAAAGAGAGGGAGGCAGAGGGGAGAAGCAGGAGCTGGGAGGATGAAAAGTAGAACGAAGAAATAAGAAAGACCATAAGACGACATCAGCTTGGTTTTGGTGCACTCTGAACCTCTGCACACTGGGCTGGGTCCTGTGCTCTGTACATACATTGGAGACATGGTCCCAGAAGTCTCTATTTAGCTGCTTGGGCAGCAAGATGGCACAGTGGATAGAACAGTGGCCCTGGAGTTAAGAGGACCTGAGTTCAAATTTCACCTCAGACATTTACTGGCCCTGAGCAAGTCACTTAATCCCAATTGCCTCAAACTTCTAGGGCCATCTCCAGTTGTCCTGATGATGGCTCTGGAGGAGAGAGAGAGAGGTTGGTGACCTTGCACAGCCCTCCCTCATTTAAATCCAATTCAGTGCTCTGTCCACTGCGCCACCTAGATGCCCCTGGAAACACATTAAAAATTTTTTTTTTCTCTTTGACAATTCCTCAGTCTGAAATTTTGGGAGTTTTTTTGACTGTTTTCTCTTACAACCTAGCTAATGTGGGAATGTTTTCCATGACTACTCATGTATAACTTATTTTGAAATGCTTGAGTTCTAATGGGTAGGGGGTGGGAATGGAGGAGGAAGAGAAGTTGGAACACAAATTTTTTTAAATTGATGTTAAAATTTGTTTTTACATACATTTTGGAAAATAAAGTTCTATTAAGAACTAAAAAAAAATAAATCCAATTCAGTGCAAGTCATGACATGACCCCAGTGTCACATTCCTCTTCGGGAAAGAAGGACAAACAACATTAAGCTGCTCTAAGTCGCTGTGAGCAGCCTTCCTAGCTAAGTCTGTGTTTCTGAGCAGCAGTCTCCTTGGTGTGTCCCAATCAAATTGGTGCCGTGTGTGGGCACAGAGGAATCCTGGGGCCCAGGGGTGGAAGAGGGCATATGGTATGACAACAGTTCTTAGATCTGGAGCTAGAAGGGACCCCAGAGACACCATCCAGAGTAATCCCTCATTTTACAGGTGATAATAGAGAGCACTTTAAGGGTTTTTTTTTTTGCAAAGCACTTTATAGATTTTATCTCATTTGACCCTTACAACCATGCTGGGAGGTAGGTGCTATTATTAAATTGAGACAGAATTTAAATGACTTGCCTAGGGTCACACAACTAGGGAATATCTAAGGCTGGATTTGAGCTCAGAAACAAGGAGAGAGAGACAGAGACAGAGCAACAGAGACAGAGAGACAGACAGAGACCCTTGACCTTGACCTTGACCTTGACCAGGTCCACACAGTAAGGAAGCAGGAGTAGGATTTGAACCTAGGTTCTCTATGCTGAAGGCCGCCTGCCTTCTAGTGATAAGAATCATAGAACCTGGGGAGGTTGAGGAACTGAGATACCAGGGTGTTTGAAGAAGGCAAGGGTAGGGTAGAGGAGGAGACTTTGCACCAGTTACTGAACTTAGTGGGGAGGAAAGAGTGACCTGAAGGTCCCTGGGTGACAGTGACCAGGATCTGACCAGAAAGAAATGACCTTGAAAGGACATAGCTGGATGGTGACAGCAGCAGAGGGAGGCTCTGACGGCAGCAGATGGGAGCACAGAGAACGGCCACCCTCTTCTGAGTTCTGTGGGATGAGGGGGTGTGAAGGAAGGAACAGCATGCCCGGGAGAGAGTGCCAGGAGAAAGGGCATCTTCAGGTGATGGCTTCTAGTGACCGAGCAGCAGAAGATGAAGGGAAGCCCCCTAGGATGAAGGGACGGTGACCACAGGGGAGGGTTCTAGAGTAGAGAGAGCAGAAGAAGACAAGGACTGTGAAGAGCTAGGGCTATATTTATTATGGATCAATTAGAGAGGTTGGCAGATGCTGACAAGTTGAAGAATTTCCCATAGCCCCTTTTGTCTTACTGTGAGCTGATCCTCAGCATCCCTCCAGGGGGTGCAGTTTCCCAGGTGAGGTATTGGGGACAGGAGAATGTGCTCAGGGTGAGCAAGCAGGACTTAGGAGATGAGGGTGGCAAGCACAAGACCTTGGGGGAAGTGAGGCAGCAGCCCAAGGGGTATCCGTTGCTTCACTGTGGTGATTGTGGGGAGAAATGTGTAACTCCACGGATGTTAGTGCCTGGGACAAAGCCCCCACTGCCCCATGCTAGTTCCTGCTTTCTATGTGTCCTTTGGTTCATTCTAGTCTTTAACCTCAGCTTTGGAGTGGTGACCCTGAGGAGGGCCTCCCTGCAGGTGGGGGATGGAAAGCTGGTCTGGAGATGCCTGAAGCCATGCAAATGACCATTCCCCTGTCCCCAGAGCAAAGCAAAAGGGTCCTAGGCCCAGCAGGTGCACTCCTGAGTGTGGTAAATGCAAGTACCATGCATGCTCTGGGAAGGTGTGGTGGAATCCTGCCCAGATCAAGGCTCACCTCTTTCCTGATTTCTTTGATCCCTCCCCTCTCTGTCCTCTTGCAGCCCCTTCTAATGGTGCCATTTTCCTAGCGCCTGCTACACCCGGCATTGTTATTGGTCCATCTAAACTTCCTCGGGGCAGTGACTCTATCTGCCTCTTCTCTCTCTGTCTTACTCTGCTGGGAGCCAGAAGGGACCTCAGAGATCCCTGAGTCCTTCTCTTAGGCCAGGGGAGGGGGAGAGGGGGGGGAGGGGGAAGAGGTGGGGTGGAGCTGAGGCCCAGAGAAGGGAAGGGATTTGCTGCAGGTCACACAGGCGGTCAGTATGGCAAGAAACAGGATTCGAATCAATGTTCTCCTTACAAGCTGCACACCTGGGCAAACCGCTGGACCCGTCTCTGTTGCTTGTAAAATGGGGTGGCGGTCCTGGCTGGTGAACACTTAATAAATGCTTATTGATTGACTGATTATGGTTAATATGGCCAGGCTCTGAATCCCATGATGCTGTGAGTAGATGCTCAATACAATACCTTTTCATGTATGTGTGGGCACATGTGCCTGTGTATGTGTGTACATGTGCATGTGACTATATATGCATACACGTGTGTGTTCATATAGGTATTTATGTGCATGCACGTGTGCATGCATCTGTGTGTGTCGGTACATGTGTTTACATGTGCAGAGTGTATGTCTGTATGTGTGCATACACATGTGTTTGTATAGGTGTATATGCAGGTGTATATGTGGGTACATGTACATAGACATGTGTGCATGTGTCCATGAATGTATTAGTACATGTGTTTGCATGTCTGTATGTGTGTACATATACATGTGTGTTTGTGTAGGTGTGTGGCATGTCTGTGCATGTTTGTATAGGGGTATGTGCACACATGCACACATGCATGTGCATGTGTGTTCATATGTGATAGAAGAAGCCTTGGCATGGCAGCCAGGAGACCCTAGTTCAAATTCACTGTCGGGGTCTGCCCCGGCTACCTGCATGACCTTGACCAGCCCTCTTCTCTTGGGTCTCCCCCATCCCATCCAGCTCTGCTATTTGAGGTTTTGGAGAGCACCAGCCTCAAACGCTAGCCCCCCCACCCTTGCTTTTCTAGTGCCTGATCCCCTTCCCCACCCCTCTCATCTTAGACAAAAGATTGGCTTTAAGGCTCCTTTGCTCACCCAGGAGATGGGCGGGCAGAGGGAGTTCGGTCTTGCTTGCTTTTGGAAAAACAAAAACAAAGGCCCCCCCTGCAGAACGAGGTCAGATGGCCTGGTGGTGAGGAGTGTGGGGGGCCCTGTGGCCTCCTCTTGGCACAGCTGCCTGGGGCAGCCTGGCCACTGGGCAGCCTCGGCTGGCGGAGAACCTCCTCGTACCAATTTTGGTAATAGAGCGCTACGTGACTGGAGGCTGAGTCAGCCCAGAAGAATGAGTGGGGACGCTTTGTTCTCCCAGCCGTATGTAATACGAACGTGCCGGAAGGACCAAGCCAGCTCTTGGCAGAGAGGGAGACAGAGGTTAACAAGTGACATAATTGTGTATCTAGCAATGCCACCCAGCCAGGAATGAAAGCGATGTATGGCAGAGACAATGCCGGCTCTGCGGCCCCGCTGTCACCTGGGAAGTACAGTGGCCCTCCCTGCCCCCTCCCCGAGGGGCCAGGCCTCGCCAGCCACTGCCCCATCCCACACCACATATGGAGGTCTGGCTCCAGGCCAGGCCCGGAGCAGATGAGCCCTGCTTTGGCCTTACCTCACTCCTGCCCAGGACAGGCTGAGGGAGGGGGCTAGGTGGGGAGAGAGGGGAGGTATGGTGTGGAAATCGGGGGTAGGATAAGAGGGGCCACCAGTCTGAAATATCTCAGTCTGGGTCAAGCGGCAGCTGAAAGTTCCCATCTGGGGCAAAGGTTCTAGTCTAGCTCTCTCAGTCATTGTGTGACTAATCCCTTTCCAACCCAGGGCCTCAGTTTTGGCCTCTGAAAAATGGGCATACTCATCCCTGCCCTGGCTTCCTACCACGGGTGTTTTGAGGCAGTCAATGAGCACAGGGCATCATAGACTCATGGAAAGTTGGAGACAGAAGGGTCCTTTAGAAACCCGCTTCCCACCCCCTCATCTTACAGGGCGGCCCAAATAAGAAAATGACCTCACGGAGTGCTGTTTATAGATGGCGGAGCTAGGGTGTCAACTTCAGCATGGGATCCTAGACTTTCAAGCCAGGAGGGGCCGTTAGAGAGGGGAGAGGCTTATGCCTTTATTTTACATGTGGGAAAAATGAGGCCCCGAAAAGCCAAGGGGCTGCCGGAAGCCCTGCCCTTTAAGAGACCAGGTGTGGATCCAGGCTCTTTTTTTTTTTTTAATTAATTAATTAATTAATTAATTTTTTTAGTGAGGCAATTGGGGTTAAGTGACTTGCCCAGGGTCACACAGCTAATAAGTGTTAAGTGTTTGAGGCTGGATTTGAACTCAGGTACTCCTGACTCCAGGGCCAGTGCTCTATCCACTGCACCACCTAGCCATCCCAAAGAGGAGAAGGGGTCCCAGAGGAAGAGATAGAGATGTTGCCTATGGTCTGATTCTCTCCCTGGGAGCAGGGGCGGGGAGCCCTCCCTGAAGCCTTGGTGTCTCAGCTGTAAGGCCCAGCCCAGTCATGTCCTGACCCGGAGGGGAGGGGAGCTCTTTGACCCCAGATCTAGCCATCTTCCCCATGTGTGCTGGGGGCTTCCCCTCCAGAAGGGGGAACAACTTCCCTCTTGTCTGGGGCTTTGGATCAGGCGCTGGAGCATTTGCTGGTGGCTCTGTGGGGATGCCTCCCCAACACCGCATGCAAAGGCTTATGGCTGCATGATGGTGGGCAAAGGGTGGAAAGAAAGCCCAAGACCTGGGGCCAAGGGACCTGGGTGCAAATTCCTGCTCAGTTGGCTATGATCCCCAGAATTTTTTTTCCTTATCCAACTATACCAGTATTAAAGGTTGGAGGGGCATGTGTGTGTGTGTGTGTGTGTGTGTGAGAGAGAGAGAGAGAGAGAGAGAGAGAGAGAGAGAGAGAGAGAGAGGTCTAGCTCTGTTCCATTTACCCTGAAGTGGGGGTTCAGGGGGAGCAGTCAGTGCTTCAGGATTAGGGGAGAGGCTCGGATTCAAGAATACCTGGGTTCGAATCCTAGTAACTTCTCTGGGACTCGGTTTCCCCACCTGTAAAATGAGTGGGCTCAACTCTAAGACCTCTACAATTCCCTCCAGCTCCAAATGCATGATCCCACGTGTCCCCCCCCCCCAGCCATCCCTGCTCCCTTTCTTCAACCTTTTCCTCTGGATTTCTCCAACAAGGGCTTCCTTTTGAGGTGCAAAGCAAAGTGTCAGAGATGGACTCCTCCTCTGCCCAGGGCTGGTCATGAGGAATAAACTGTCTTCTCCATAAAACCCACCCGGGAGGGCTGCCCCAACCCCACCCTAGGAGAGCCAAGGATGGATTTACCCAGGAATGTCCTCCAGGGCCTCCAGGCCCCAAGAGCCAACAGAACCTTCTAGAGGCTCTGAGTCACAACTAGGGAGGGACAGGGCCCCAAAGGGGCAGAAGTTGAAGGTTACTCCTTCATACTAGCATCTATTCATGCTTTATGCCCAATGGCTCTGAAGGAGTAGGTAGCATAACTTTTATGAGACCCATTTCTCAATAGAGAATCCCGAGGCTTGGATTCGTGGAAGTGACTTACCCAAGGTAATACAGCAGAGCTGGGTGAGGGTTTGGTGTGCCATATGCTTTAGCATTAGGAAGAGCCTGGTCCAACCCTACATTTTACAGTTGCTTTTCTTCCTAAGCCTTGGTTTCCTTTCCTGTAAAAGTCCTTCAAACTCTGGATCTATGACCCCTCTCCCCTCCCCTCCGGGTCAGGACATAACTGGGCTGGGCCTTACAGCTGAGACACCAAGGCTTCAGGGAGGGCTCCCCGCCCCTGCTCCCAGGGAGAGAATCAGACCATAGGCAACATCTCTATCTCTTCCTCTGGGACCCCTTCTCCTCTCTAGGGGACAGTGTCCCTCTTGCCCCTCCCCTCTCTCCATCAGGCAGGAAATGAGGTGCATTAGGAGAAACACCAGGGAGGTCTCCCTTCCCCCGCCAGCCACAAATATCTTCCCACCACTGTCACTCATCTCTGCCTCAAATTCCACCGTTAGAGAGCAATTACTTGAAAGCTTTTTGATCTGTCGGCATTTCCTCTTAGAAAATTTCCAGCCCATCTGGTTGGCTAATTAGCATGGAATTGCAGCCTCTCAGAGCTGAATGGGACCTCAGAGGTTCTACAGTAGAAAAGGGAATTTTACTGGGAGCCTGAGAACCTGGGTTCAAATCTTGACTCTGCTACTTCTTCCATGTGCCATACTGGGGCAAGTCACTTAATGACTCTAGGCCTCAGTTTCCGGTTTTGTAAACCAAGAAGGTTGAGCTAGATGACTTCTGTGGGCCCTTCCACTTCTAAATCCATGGTCCTATGATCCAGCCTCCCACTTCTCCATGCAGGGGTCCTCTCGGCAGCATCCCTGAAAAGGAGGCTCCCCCAGCTTGTCTAGACACCTTCAATGTTGAGGACCCCACCAGGATGCCATTCTACTGGGGGACAGCTTGGATTGATGGGAAGTTCTTCCTCACACGAGCGTTAGGTCTGCCTTTAACTTCCACTCAGGTCCAAAGGCAAGGATTTGGAGGCCCTCGAAAGGGTTCTGAGAACATGCAGGCGCCATAGGCTTCCTGGCATGCCCATGGCACCCCCTACCCCCCACAGGGCAGTTCTCCTGAACGCTTCAAAGAAACTCAACAGGCATCTCTACTGGTCCACTCCTTCCTCCTCTTTTCTAACAGTGATAGATGTGAGCTTGACATTCATGAAATAACATCTCAGCCAAGTTCAAGGGGAAACTTGGATTCCAGGGAAGGGGGCAATGGAAAGGGAGAGGAGGGAGGGAAGGAGAGGGGGTCCTGAGTCCTTCCCACAGATAAGGGGATAAGGATGGCATCAGGGTTGGGCAACCTTTCACAGAAGAGGCCAAGGTCTTTCCTTCTCTGATGGGCCTGCACAGGGGTGCTGCCCGCATATTGATAACTGTACGCCAGGGACGTGAGGAGGGCATCCCATGTGGATTCTCCCAATTGATGGCTGGGAGCAGCTTCTCTCGCATATTTCTGGAAAAGCAGTGAGGTGGCAGGGATGCTAAGGGCCAGTGGCCAGAGATGTAACTAACACGGGACAACTAGGGCTTTGACCCAGGGTGCCTGTATCCCAAGCAGAGAAGATATTTCCTTCCCTCAGTAGCACTGCTAGGTTGATTGGCAGGGAGGAAGCCTGCTCCTATTCATCTCCTAGCCCTTGCTCACTCATTTGGACCTTGGACTGTCATTCAGTGAGGCTCCTATCACCGTCACACACCTTTCTCAGGTCTATCTTTGCCAAACAAGGCACCTACCGGTCACTGCATCCAACTGGGACAGACAAACCAGGGGATGAGGCTCAGTGGTGACAGTGGTTCCCACCAGCCTTGAGTCCTCTTGGGTGGTGGCATTCAAGGCTCTCTGAGCTCTGCCCCTGTTCGTTTGGTTGGCCTCTTTCTGGACCAGGGGTCCCTTGTCAAGCGATGGACCAAGACTGATTTGAGACTCAGAGGTCTTCAGGAATCCCCAGGGAAGTGGATTCCCAGATCATGGTGCATCAATGAGATACCTATATGTAGCACTTCTGGATTTCAGCAAGGATTAGCCCAGGGAAAAGAAGTTGTTGGTGGGAATCACTGACCTCATGTACTTGAAGAGCAGTTTTGTTGTAAGAGATGCCCCTGAGGACCACCACACAGAATTTCACATAGATGCTTAGTCAGAAAATAAACATGTATTAAGAGCCTAGCATGCGCCACAGACTTTGAAGCAATAGGTGCGAGTGGATGAGAAGTGGACCCCGGATCTCCTTCAAGAAAAAACATTCCTGACCACCCATGCTGCTTTGGGTGGTAGTAAGATCCCCATCTCTTAGAGGTCTTCATTTGTCAGAGTTGTAATGGAGGGGATACCTCCTCCAGTGGTCCTTCTAGATCTGAAATTTAATTTAATCCCATGTTGCCCAAGGACAGGAAGCTGGGCGTGGGGGGATTTAGGATGGGAAAGCAGCTCCCTGTCCAGAGGACAGGCAATGTGCATGAAGGGGTAGGAATCCACATGGGATGTGGACTGGAACCGCTTCAAGTTCTACCAAGCAGCCAGCAGGGGGCAGCGATGCACAGAACATGCCACCACTCCCACTTAGGCTTAATGGGAAAAAGGTCTACATAAGGCAGGAGGTGAAGGTTCTGGTCTCTGCTGTGTGACTTTGGGCAGACCATTTCCCTTCTCTGGGCCTCAGTTTCTTCCTCTGCCAAATGGTGATTAAAACCTCCCAGTGCAGAAGGCAGCTAATAACATGTTCTTTAAAAGAATCCTAGCTCTTGACCCATGAGACTGTCTTTTACCTCTCTTTACAATGCATGGAACATAGTCGGAGCTTAATAAATGTTTATTGATTGATCTCAGAGGCCATCTAGTCTAACCCCTCCCTTTACAGATGGGGAAACTGAGGCCCAGGGAGGTTGTCAGCCAACCAACAAGCAACAAATCAGCAAGCATTTATTACACACTGTGTAATTATGCACTGTGCTAAATTCTGGGAATGCAAAGAAGGGCAAAAAAAAAATCCCCTGCTTTTGGGGAGTTGACAGTCTAATGGGAGAAGGCAACATTAAGTTCCTATGTACAAACAAACCATTGAAAGGATATATTGAAGACAGTCTTAAGAGGGAAGGAACCTGCATTATAGGGGTGGGAGGTCAGGGAAGGCTTTGGAGATTTTAGCTGAGACAAGAAGCATCCAGGATAGGGAGAGAGGGAGGTCAAAGTCCTGCAGTCCGGGCCCAGTGTTCTGTCCACTGAGCTGCATAGCTGCCCCCTAATAACCATTAGAGCGAGTATTTATATAGCACTTTCAGGCTTTCGGAACACTTGATAAATGCTCTCGTTTTATTCTTTTTTTGGGGGGGGCAATGAGGGTTAAGTGACTTGCCCAGGGTCACACAGCTAGTGTCAAGTGTCTGCGGCTGAATTTGAACTCAGGTCCTCTTGAATCCAAGGCCAGTTCTTTATCCACTGCACCACCTAGCTGCCCCCTCTTGTTTTATTCTTACAACTCTGGGAAGCAGGTGCTACTATTACGCTCATTTTACAGATGAGGAAACTGAGGCAGACAGCCGGTGAGTAGCTTGCCTAGTCACACAGCTCATAAGTGTCTTGAGGCCAGATTCGAACTTAGGTCTTCCTGACTTAAGACCCAGTGCTCTATCCACTGTGACACCTAGATGCTCTTGATAACCTGGCAGCAGGAGCAGAGGAGACAGATAGCAGTTACCTAGGCCTGTGGGTTTGTTGAGTAGAACTAGAGATGCTCAGGAGAGGAGGAATTAACTGGTGGGGGGCAGAATAATATTGTAAGGCAACAAACATTCCTGATGCATCGACTATGTGCTATGCACTGTGCTAAGCATTTTACAAATATTATCTTATTTGATCCTCACAACAACCTTGGGAGGGAGGTATGATTATTATCCCCATTTTACAGATGAGGAAAACGAGGCAAATAGCAAGTTGAGCAAAAGAGACAAATTGAGGTTAAGTGGTTTGCCCAAGGTTACAAGGCTAGTAAGTATCTGAGGCTGTATTCAAACTCAGGTCTTCCTGACATCAGGGCTGGCACTTTTTCCATTGCACCGCCTAACTGCCTCAAATGGAGGCATCAGAGGCAGAATCAGAATCCATATCCCCTGAGTCCAAAGTCAGCTCTCTTTTTTTTTCACCATACCACAAATAGGTGGGGGTAAGTAGTAAGAACAGGAAATTGTGGTCAAAGAGGATCATTTTGGAGTTCCAAATCTTGGAGGTAGCGATGGGGAACGCTCAAGGGTGAATCCCCAGTGGAAGTCCTGGGAGCTGAAGAATTCAATAAATGGTGAGAACACAGAATGGGGAAGGCCAAGATTCGGGGGGGTGGCAGCTGAGCAAGAGAAGGCTGGGAGCTGGGTCCCAAAGTGTTGGAGGAGGGTGGGAGGGGGGCCAAGTAGAGATGACAGCAGCCAGGCTCAAGGAAAGCTTTGTCTGGTCGGATGGCAGGAATTTCAAAGAGGAGATTATTGATCGGTGTTGGCAGAGGACGGGTCTGGAAGTGGTGATGGGGAGGGAGGAGTGTGCCAGAGCCTTCTGGCTTTGAGAGAGGGAGGCAGGGAAAGAGTGGTCAGCCCTGGGGAGGGATGCTAGAGTGGGCAGGAATGCAGGGGAAGTCCAGGCTGAGAGACAGAGACAGAGACAGAGACAGAGAGACAGACAGAGAGAGAGAGAGAGAGAGAGAGGGAGGGAGGGACGGACAGACAGACAGAGAGACAGAGACAGACAGACAGAGACAGAGACAGAGAGAGACAGAGAGACAGAGAGAAAGATAGATGGGGCATGGAAAGTCGAGGGTCATGGGCTCAGAGATTTAGAGCTGGAAGGGACCTTGGAGACCCCTATCCCAGCCCATCATTTTAACTAGGAGGAAACTGAGGCTCAGAGAGCCCGGGGCCACACACAGCCAATGTCTGGGGAGGGATTCCATGCCAGGTTTTTCTGACTGCAAATCCATCCACTATTAACTACGGAGGCAGAGCTGAGGAGGGGCAGAGTCCGTGTTGGGATAGGGTTGGAGGAGCTGGGGGCAGAGCTCCCAGGAGGCCTGCCTCTTCCCACTCTCAACACCCAGTCCTACTATGAGCTGGTGGAAAGGGGGCCACGGAGTCACAGAATTCGGAAGGGCTCTCAGAAGCCATCTAGTCTTCTTCCTTCTTAAATATGCCTGACCAGTGGTCAGTCATCCAGCCCCTGCTTGAAGACATTCAAGAACGGGGAACTCACCATCTGCCCAGGAGGCTGATCTCTCTCTGGACAGTTCTCATTGTTAGAAGTCTTCCTGATATCAAGCCTAAATTTACTTATACCCCCCTCCCTCGACTCCAACACCCCACCCCCATTCCTCTAACTGCAACAGATTTCAACCTGGAAGTTATCTTAACAGCTACCTAGGATGACAACAACAATAACACTTTATATAGAACTTTAAGGTATGCAAAGCACAATTATTATCTCAGTTGATCCTTACAGCAACCTCAGGAAGTCTCCCCCCACCGATTTTACCTATGAGGAAACTGAGGCAAATCAAGGTGAAATGATTTGCCCAGGGGCACACAGCTAGCAAGTGTCTTAGGCTGGATTTGAACTCAGGTCTTCCTAACTCCAGGCCCAATACTCTATCCACTGTACCACCTCATTGCTGAGCTCTTAGTTTTCACAGATGAGGAAATGTCTAGAGAGACTGGAACCCAGGTCCCCGCGGCAGTCCGGGACCAGACAGAAGAAGTGAAATGGTACATTGTTCCTGCACAAGACAGCCTTTCCGACAATTAGATGGTCTTCATATCCGGAGTGTGTTCTCTGCTCTGGGCTCAAATTGCCCCATCCCTTCAACCCGTCCTCATAGGGCATGAATTGACCACTCTTCCCCTGACCTTTCATCCTAGCCAGGCTAAGATTGTAAGTAAGGAGAGGCCATGTGCAGAGTGGTTAGAGCAACCCCTCCAAAGCCTGAGAAAGGGGCTGACCTGTGTTGGGGGAGGGAATTTCCCATGCTGGGATGCTAACTACCTGTATGCATATGGCCAAGGTCTGTCTCCTCTGTGAGCCTCAGTTTGCCCATCTGTAAAGTGGGGTTAACAGGAGTTGCACTGGCCAGGTCCCAGAAAAAATATTTTGTCTATCTTAAAGGGCCAGATGAATTTTTATTAATGATCATTATTAGTAATTAATAGTATTACTTTCCTCAGGGCTCAGAGCATGCTCCAGTTAGAGATGTTCTGACCCAGTCACCTTATTTTACATTTGCAATAATCGTGGCTCAGAGAAGGTGGGTGGCTTCCCCAGTGTCACACAGCCAGGAAGGTGCAGAGCCGGCACTGGGACCTATGCATGCTCTTTCCAGTACACCACGCTGAGATGTTGATAGTGTTAATGGGGGTGATTATTACCCCTTGCCCTGGGCTCTGGGCTCACTGACTCCTCTCATCTCTTCTCCATTCGCACTGAATTCTTGCCCCCTTGTTTGGGCCTTGGACAAGATTCCTCGACTGCCTGGGCCCACACCTGCCAGTGGCTGGCAGCCCGGCTCTCAGCTGCCACCGTTTCTCACGTAGGCCTGGGCCGCAGGGCCCCGACTGCCACCTCCTCCCCAGGAGCCCGATGCCTAAAAAGGAGCGAGTCTCACCCGGTGGCTTGTGTCCCGCCCCATTGCCGGGCCGGCCCTGCCAGGCTGCAGACAGACGGTGTGAGCAGCGAGGCCTGGCTGTGGCGGGGCGGGTGCCGCTTGGCGGCCAGCCTCCAGGCTCCCTGCATTCTTGTCCCATGAGGCCCCGGCAGACTGCTCCACTAAACAAACAGGTGGGAGCAGCAGGCACCGGGGGAAGCCCAGGCTGAGGCTGAGGCTGAGCTGCTTGGTGCCAGTAGACACGGCCTCCCGGGCCTGGTTTGAAAGTAGGTTGTGAGAGACCTGGGGTGCAGAGAGTCTAGAATGGCAGCCAGGAGGTCTGGCCCCTCTCTAGCTGGGTGACCCTGGGCTCACCAGTCCTTCCCGCCCCCCTCAACCTATTTTCTCATCTATACAATGTGGGGGATGACACTTGTACTACCCACATTCCCGAGGTATTAGGAAGAAAGGACTTTTCAAATCATAAGATATGATGAATATGGGAGCTGTGGTCCTTCTCATTACTCCCCCAGAGTCTGTGGAAGGCCATGCCCCACCACCCTCCCCTCCCACTACCACCATTAGCCGGCCAACACGGCCTCAGATAGGCCTAAAGACGCTTCACAAATTCCAGGGCGTCTGCGCTGGGAGGGACCTTGGACCACTGAGTCTCGCTCCTTCATGGTATGAAGACCAGGAAGGACAAATCCTTGCCCAGAGTCACACAGCGAGTTACTGGAAGAGATGTTACTCGAACTTGGGTCTCGGGATTCCCAGTCTGGGGTTGATTTCCATTGCACCGTTCTGCCTCTTCTGAGGATAAGGTACGCACATGCGTGAACAGATGTATGACCATATGCCAATGTGGGGCACACTCAGGTGATGGGCCTACACACGTGTGTGCCTGGGTATGTATATACATGTGTGCGTTGGGTACGGGTGAACATGTGTACGAGATCATAGCCATTCTCATACTTCTTTGTGATTAAACAAGCAAATGAATAAACAGTGTAACAGTTTGCACAAACGGGGACATATACAGTGTCCCAAAAGTCTTAGTGAAGTCTTAAGCCCTTTTTAAAAAAATTCATTAAGACTTTTGGGACATCCTGGGATGTCATATTTTCACTATAGACCCACATGGGTTTCACTGGTTATCTCTGCTGAATACCCTGTGTGTGTGCATGTATGGACCTATGTATAATTATATGTGTTATTGTTCAGTTGTTAC
Source organism: Dromiciops gliroides (assembly GCF_019393635.1). Lineage (NCBI taxonomy): Eukaryota > Metazoa > Chordata > Mammalia > Microbiotheria > Microbiotheriidae > Dromiciops > Dromiciops gliroides. The sequence continues at coordinate 598,009,280 of NC_057863.1, forward strand.
CTACTCTTTGTGACTCCATTTAGGGTTTTCTTGGCAGAGATACTGGAGTGTTTTGCCATTTCCTTTTCCAGCTCATTTTACAGATGAGGAGACTGAGGCAAACAGGGTGAAATGACTTGCTCAAAATCACATAGCTAGGGGGCAGGTAGGTGGCACAGTGGATAGAGCACTGGCCCTGGAGTCAGGAGGACCTGAGTTCAAATCTGGCCTCAGACATTTAACACTTACTGGCTGTGTGACCCTGAGCAAGTCACTTAACCCCAATTGCCTCACCAAAAAAAATAAATAAATAAATCACACAGCTAGGAAGTGTGTGAGGTCAGATTTGAACTCAGGTCTTCCTGACTCTAGTCCCAGCGCTCTATCCACTTTGCCACCTTGCTATCCTGCGATTATAAGTGCATGAATGTAAATGTATATGTCAAAATAAATATGTGTGTCCTGGCCTGGAAAGCTAGGAGCAGAACTATGGGACAGACTTGGTCCATGGGCTGCTGGTTCCCTTCTACTGTCTCCTGGGGGAGAGTAGATAGCTAGGCCTGGATATTGCATTCCAAGCATCCAGGAGTGACAGCAGAAAAAGCTGGCTCGCTCCTGACTACTGTCCAGAGGAAGGCCTAGGCATGACAGGGTCGAGGAGGCAGGGGATCTTGGTCTGCAGTGGGGGGGTGGTCTCAAGATAGAGACTCCCCTTGTGCGTGAGGATGTATCCATGGGAGCCCAGGAGCATGAGAGTGGCTGGGGAAGAGGAGATGGGGGGTGGGAAGAGAATGTGAGGACCTGCACCCAGCCATGAGAAAGTGCGGGGGTGAAAGCAGTGACATTGGGGAGGAGGAGGAGGAGGATGGTGGCAATGCTACTACCTCAAACCTCAGTGGTCATTTTTACCTTTTTAAAGCACCTCCCACCCATCTTCCCAATGTTCCCTCACCTTGGCCCTGGGAGCCAAGCAGGGGTGGGATTATCTGCCCCATTGTACAGAAGAAGAAACTGAGGTTTCTTGAGGAGAAGCAATTGGCTGAAGATCACATACTGGGCCTGGAACCAGCTCTCTTGACTCCCAGTCCAGGGCAGATTAAGGAAGCAAGGTGACAGAAAGGGGAGTAGCATCAACAGAGCTGAGGCCTAGGAAGCAGTGAGTGAGTGGTGTAAGCAAAAGGTATGAGTGCTTGGGCCAGGCCCAGGGCAGGAGGGAGCCAGCTCAAGGTTTCACCAGGTTTTCCCAGGCCGCCTCTGCAAAATCCCGTGTCTATATTTAACCTGCCTCCCTCCCTTGCTGCCCCACGTCCCCAGGTAAGCAAACAGCCCGGCTGCCAGCCATCCTTCTGTCACGTTTCTTGCCTGGCCGCCTACCCTCCACCCCGCCCTGTCAGGCCCAGCCCCGCCATGGCCTTTCAGCCTTTGGCTGCTCCTGGAGCCTACCAGGGTGAGGCAGGCAGAGGTATTATCTGTGTACAGGGGGGGTGGGGGGGGGGGCCCGGGGAGGAAGAGCAGGAGGGGGAGGAGCAGGACTTGCAACTCTCAGAGCTCCTCCCGTCATGCCTTGGAAGAGGCTAAACTGGTTGTGGGGTGTGCAGACACGTAGGGATGATGTGCTAATCCAGCCTTGGCCAGGCCACTGTCTGGGCTCCCCCTGCCCCAGCCAGGGACACTGCCTGAGGGGAGCCCTTAGCTTATGAGTCTTTTCCCCTTCAAACTCATGCTACGCTATTTCTCAAGACCTGCCGTGGACTTCTACCACTGGTGACCTGTGTGACCTTGGGCAAGTTCATTTGTCCTCTCTGAGACTCAGTTTCCCAATGAAGGGGTTATACTCAGATGAACTAAGGTCACTTCCAGCTTTGTTATGTTATAATCCTAGGGATGTGTGTACGGTGTACAGAATCAAAAACCTGTGGGTCTACATGTTTCCAAGTACAACACATATGTGTGTATGTATGCACACCCAGGGGTGCAATATCACAAAGGCCCTCCTCCTCTCCCACCCCCTCATTTTACAGATGCTAGAGAGATCTTAGAGACAGTTGGGATTAGAGGAGCTAAGAACCTGGGGGCCTGGGAGAAAAGGAGTTAGAGGGCAAAGGAGATGGGAGAACAGTTAGGGGGATTGTCCTCAGAAACTGGCAAATGCTGCAAATCCAGGTTTGATTTATTGGTTTATTTGATTTTCTGGACTTAAGAAAGGGATGGAGAAAATAATGCAGATCATCCTTAAAAGTGTGTGGAGCTGGTTGTTAAACGTTTACCAGCACACCGCTGGGTAAGGGGCACATGTGAAGGTCATGAGGGTCATGTACCCCCAATCCCCGTCTTGCCTCTTGGAATCCTTGGTTTCCTTCCCTAGCTCAGGTGCCTTCAAATGACCTCCACTTGGCCCCCACCTCCCTCCCTGCCAAGTGGTCATCATTTTCCCTCTGAAATTGCTTCGGATTATTATTCATACTTTCGTACTTCTCTGTATATCAATGAACCTACTCTCCAAGAAGGGGAAAAGAATTGGTTGTTTTTGTCACAGGCTCACAGATTTGGGCTGGGGTGGAGGTGAGGGCAGTTAGGTGGCAAGGTGGATAGAGTGCTGGGTCCGGAGTCTGGAAGACTCATTTTCCTGAGTTCAAATCTGACCTCAGACGTTCACTGGTTGCGTTAGCCTGAACAAGTCACTTAACTCTGCCTCGGTCTCTTCATCTGTCCAATGGGCTGGAGAAGGAAATGACAAACCACTCCAGTATCTTTGGCAAGAAAACCCCAAATGGGGTCATGAAGAACTGCTCACAACCGAAAATGGCCCAACAACACAGATCTAGAACTGGAGAGAGCCTTGGGAGTTATCTGGTCTCACCTTCTCATTTTATAGATGTATAGATGGAGAAACTGGGAAAGGACTTACCTAAGGTCACGTGGGTACCAAGTGAAAATGTGAAGTTCTGGCCCACTGGCTTCACATCCAACACCCTTTCCACTATCCCACGTGGCTTGTTTTGTTTGTATCCCCATAGCGAGCACACAGTAGGTGCTTTGAAATGTTTGTCGAGCTGATTTGGATTGATACACCTTACTAAGGTCACAATTTCCGTCATTTTGTCAAGCTTCAGGGGAACGGGCAGAAGGGATTCGATTCTACAAGAGCTGGGAGAGACTGTTCTCCTTCACCCTCTATACCCCCATCCCCCCCCGCCCGTGCCCCCTTGCCCAAATAAAGGCTTGCTCATGCTAATAGTGGGAGCAGACCAGGGAATGTAGAGGAGGCTGGGCTGGCTCTGCTTGACTTTCACGTCCACTAGTGCATGCATGCTGGCTGGACCGGACTGGGGGATGGTAGGCAAGGAGCTGGTACCTTCTGCAGGCTGGTGGGATTTAGAACTAGCAGGGTTCTTAAATATTATATTACAGGCTGCTTGACTTGGAGGAAGACCTGAGTTCAAATCCTGCCTCCAGCCCTTAACAGCTATGTGACTCTGGTCAAGTCACTTAACCTCAGTTTGCCTCACTTTTCTCATCTACAAAATGGGGAGGATAATAGCACTGACCTCCCAGGGTTGTTTTGAGGATCAAGTGAGATAATGCGGGCTTTGCAAACCTGCAGTTGCTATATAAGGGCTAGACTATTATGATATAGGCTAAGCCTCTCATCTTACAAGGAAGGAATACCCCAAAGGGAAGAAGGGATCTGTCCAAGTGGGCCCAGCCTTCTGTGAGAGTGTGTGGGGCTGCCAAGTGCTAGCCTCCCAGGCTGGGATTAGGAAGACGTGCAGGCTGCAGAAAAGGGGGTGGAGGTGGGGCTGGGAGCCAGGGCCAGGACACGGCTGCTCCGTGCCCCATTGGGTGCCCCGCCCTGCTGCCCGGCAGCCTTGTATGGCTCTGGGATGCAGACCGAAACGGGTGCGCTGATTGGGCCGGCCGGCCAGCCTCGCCGCTCTTCCTCAAAACACCTGGTAACTGGATCTGGCCTCGCTGACAAGGGAGCCTGGGCAGAGGGATTAGGAGGCCCGGGGCTGCTCTTTTCTTCCCCTAAAAGGGAAAAGCCAGGCCTGCTGCCTCCAGGAAGGAACAGGGTGACAGGCTGGAGAACACGGAGCCCATTTGTGGGAGGAAGCCAGAGCCACAGGAGGGGTGGGAAGGCAGGAACAGAGGCGGGGTGACTTCAGGGCTCAGGGTAGCCAAGAGGGGGAACAGAGGGGCAGGAGGACTGGCTTGGTCAGTGACCCAAACACTAGACTGGAAGCCAGGAGCCCTTGGGGGGTGGAAGTAAGTGTGTGGGGGGTGTGGTTCTGAGTCTTCTGCAAAATGAGAGGGTTGGACTGGATGCTCTCTCAGGTCTTTTCTGGCCCTGGTAGCTTATGGTCACTTGTGAGTCTAAAGCCAGCTGGACTGTGGTCTGGGAGGAGGCCGCCTGGTTTAGTAGGGAGGACTCTGGTTTAGCGTCAGGAAGACATCTTCAAACCCTGCCGAACATACTGTGTGATCCTGGGCAAGTCACTGGACCTCTCTGTGCCTCAGTTTCTTCATTTCTAAAATGATTGAGGTGGGGTTGGGGCTGAGTTTCTAAAGCCCTTTCTAATCCAGGAGCTTATGAATACTAGCTTTGAGGATAGTTTTAATTTTTAAAAAGGCATGAAAGAATGAAGGGAGTGAAGGAGGGAGGGAGGGAGGGAAAGAAGGAGGAAGCAAAAAAGGAGAGAAGGGAGGAAAGAAGGAAGGAAGGAAGAGAGGGAGGGAGGAAAGAAAAAAGAAAGGAAAGAAGGAAGGAAGAGAGTAAAGAAGGAATGAAGGAAGAGAGGGAGGGAAGAAAGAAAAAAGAAAGGAAGGAAAGAAGGAAGGGAGGAAGAGAGGAGGAAAGGAAGGGAGGAAAGAAAGGAGTGGCATTTATTAAGTGCTTACAATATGCCAGGCACTTTGCTAAGCACTTAAATATCATCTCAGCTGATCCTTACAACAACCCTGGGAAGTAGGTGCTATTATTATCCCCATTTATAGTTGAGGAGACTGCAGCAGTTAGAGGGGAAGTGACTTGCCCAGGGTCACACAGCTAGTAAGTATCCAGGCTGAATTGGATTTTCTTGACTCTGGGTGCAGCTCTCTGAGCACTATGCCAAGGGAAGTGAAAGTATTGCTTAGGATGATGACAAAGAGGAAGAGGACGGCACAGCAGAGAGAGAGCTGGTTCTGGAGTCAGAGGGGCCTTGGCGTTAAACCTCACCTTTGACACTTATTACCTGTGGCTTTGCTTCCTGGGCTTCAGTTTCTTTATCTAAAAAATAAGGGTCTTCCTGGAAGGTTCCAGCTAGATGTATCACCCCCTCTCCCATCTTCTGGGTCACTAGCTTGAGCTGAGAAAGGACAAGTGACTTGCCGGGTCGGTCACCCAGTAAGCCAGCAGCAGAGCCAGACATTGAGGCTCGGTGCCCATCTTCAGATTCTGTCTTCTTCCCTCTGGGCCTCCTACCTCTCCAGAGGGCCAAACTCTTTAGGCCTTGAGGCTAGAAGCTAGGGCCGGGGGTTTGGGGAAAGGGGGGACCCCCAGGCGAAGGCCAAGGTCAAATCCATTCCTGACAGCAGCTCCCTCCCATAGCTTTGCTGATGCGGCCTTCTGAGGGCTGGCCTGCAAGGGGGTGGGGGTGGGGGTGTGTAGGGGTAGGGGAGGGGATAGGGAGGGGCCAGCCAGGGGGAGGGGGGAGAATTGAGGACTTGCTCAGGGACAGAAGGGCAAGGGGAGGCCCTTCCAGTCTGCGTGGGCCAGATGGCAGCTGGTGTCAGGGGGAGAACAGAGGTTGGAAGAATGGCTCCCACCTTGTAACACTTTAAACTTTACAAAGAGATTTTTCTTTTCTTCTTCCCACAGTATCCCTGTGTGGGAGGAAGCACCAGAACTATCACCCCCATTTTACAGATGAGAAAACAGTTTCAAAGGGATGAATGATTTGCTCACCAGCAGTCTCCAGGAGATTAAAATGACAGAAGGCAGTCTGGTACCAGTTTACAACTGTAGAAACAGAGGCCCGTAGAGGGGGAAGTGACTCGTCTGAGGAGAGGCAGGGGCCTGCTTCAAATCTAAATCTTGGGACTCCCTTTCCTCTTCATTGGCAGATGGTTTGACTGCCCGCCACTACTGGCCAGGCCTGGAGGGACCCACATATTCAAAGGCCTATGGTCCTTATAAAAATTCTGCAGTTACCCCTTTCAGCTCCACTTGGAGGGGCTAGGACAGTGGTGTGTAAGGGAAGAAACCGTACAACCGGATTTGGGAATTCAGGAGACCTAGGTTCAGGCCCCAGGTCCAACACTACTTGTACGACCACGGGCCAAGTCATTTCTTCTTTCTGGGTCTCAGTTTCCCCATCTGTGTACTGAAGGGTGTTGGACTGGACAGTGTCTAAATTCTTTTCCAGTTTTGACATTCTCTGTTTTAAGCTCCCTCTCAGCTCTGATATTCTATATTCTAAGGTCTTTTCTAGCTCCAGCTTTCTTGGTTCTAAGGTCCATCCCAGTTCTGACATTTTATGTTCTAGGTTTTCTCCCAGCACTAACATTCTCTGTTCTAAGGGCCTTCCCAGCCCTGACATTCTGCTCTAAGTCACAGGTTAGGCATTTGGCTCTACAGGGCCTAGCATCAGGTTGGGAAACACTTCTCTTGCTCGCTGGCCAGCAAAAGGTCCATACTTCCTGTTTATCCAGGAAGATACATTGACCTTTTAAGGGTAGTTAAATGCTTTCCTTTTAGGTCATTCTGAACATGTAACTCAATCTCCTCATTTTGGGGAAGAGACAGTTGATGACCAAGGCTGCCCAGTACAGTGGAAAGTACTACATTCACAGCTGGAGAAACTGGGTCTGAATCCTGACTCTGACATTTACTACTTGTGTGACCTTGGGTGAGTAACCTACCCTCTCTGGACTGGGCCTTGGGGTTTCTGAACAAGGGGGTTGGAAAAGATGCCTTCTAAGTCAAAACTGGTAAGCTTCTCAGCTTATAGAGGTGGGAAATATTGGCCTTGGGGCTCAAGGTAAGCTCTTTTCTAGATCCCAAACTCTTCCCACTACTCTGTGTTGCTGGCAATGCTGGCCCCGAGTCCCTCTCCACTCCAGACAGATGCAGGCATCAGGGACCAATGCGGCCACCAGGGACAAATGTGACTGACCTTTTCATCTCTACCACTTAGCACCTTTGTGACCATAGGCAATTCAATCTACCTTCTCTGTGCCGAGTCTCTTCATCTAGAGGCAGCTCGAAGGCACAGTGGATAGAATACTGGGCATGGAGACAGAAAGATAGAAAGTGGCCCTAAACACTTACCAGCTGTGTGGCCCTCCGCAAGTTGCTTCATCCCTTTCAAGCCTCAGTTTCCCTAGCCATAAAATGGGGATGATAATGGTATCTACCTTCTGGTGATGTTTTGAGGATCAAAAGAAATCACATTTGTAAAACATTCTCAAAGCACCATATATGTGCTAGCTATTATTTTCTGTAAAATGAGGTAGTTGGACTTTAAGGGCTCTTTCTGACTCTCTGACCCTAAAAGTGATTTGGGTGGGGTGGTAGTGATGGTGGTGGACTTAGTGGGTTTTCATCCTGGTTTTGTCAGTCTCCCTCAAGTAGTGAGATCTCATCTCTTTGGACCTCAGTTTCCCCATCTAGGAAAATGAGTGGGGTTTGACATATATATTGACAGCTCCCTCCAGCTCTCATGTTCGGTGAGTAAAGGTCACCAGCCAGTCAAGGAGGGCTATGTTGGGACTTAGAAAATTTATTCCAACATGCTGTTTAAAAAAAAAATAGGCCCAGACTGAACAGACAGCCTGAGCTATAATAAATTATTATACTTGTAAAAACTTCTCATTCACAGTCCAGACGTCATTTACAAGAAGAGTCGGGAACATCACACACGAAATATCGTTTTCCTCATTTGTACATAAAGAGGCTGTGCTTTAAACCTGGGTGGGCTTGTTGTTGTGGGGTTTTTGCACCGATATATAACCATACAGACTTTGCAAGATGCAACTGTGGAAAGCAGAGTTTCAATAAAATTACAGGCAAGTCCCCCCCCTCCCCAAGCCCCTCTGTACATATATAGCTATATATCTACAGAGCTTCTTTTGGAATGATTACTATTGCCATTTGTAAGAACACAGACATGCCCACTTACAGAAATACCTGCACGATTTTGCACAAGATGAAGCATGGCATGAGCCGGCATGAGATCACCTACGGGGGCCTTTGTTCCCTAAGGTGATCACCCGTGCCATAGGATTGCTCCTAATGATAAACAGATGGGGTACATGGCCTTGGAACCAAGTTGGTTTCTGCAGCCTTCCCCCTTCCCAATGCCCCTTGGTGATCAAAAAATAGAGCAGGAAGCTCAGGGGCAAAAAAAGAATGAGGAAAAGGGAGGGGAGAGGGAGACCCAGGTGAATCGGGCCCGGTTGGGCGGCAGAATCAATGGAAGGGAGTGAGCATTTCAAAGCGACCCGCCCAAGAAAACGAACCAGATAGAAATCCTTTCTAGGTATTGCTTATTCCCAATTGATCTCAGAAGGTATGAAAATGCCACAGGGCCACATTTGGGGAAACCAGAGCAGGTGTGAGGGAGGTCAACCAGAAGGACAGAGGAGAGAATACCAAGCTATAAGAAGATATGCTGAGCCTAGAGAAGAGAGGGCTCTCATGATCAGTGCTATAGGAAAGAGGCATCAGATGGACTCTGACCCCAGAGGGAGAAGCCAGGGGCAATGGAGGAAGAGCTGAATAGAGGCAGCGTTCAGTTAGGGGAAACTTCCCGATTTCCTTCTGTTCCAAATTAGCACTAGGCTGCCTCAGGAGGTAGTGAGCTTCCCTTCCCTGGAGATGTGCAAGTCAAGATCAGATGGGGACTTGTTGGAGATATTGGCTGTAAAATTACAGGTCTGGTCAAGGGGCTCTTTTTCAGCTCCACATCTGAGGATCTGAGGATCTATCCCTATCCCTGCTCTTCTGTCCTACCCTTGATGAGGCCATGAGGCCTTTGCCCCAAGGGTGTGTGGGGGGGGAGGAGCAGGGGGGAGATCGTGTAGCTTTGGCACACTGGTCTCCCAGCCTACATATTCCTTCCCTTGGCATCTTCCTGGATCCTTGGATAGGACATGCCAATAGGAGAAAAGTTCTTGGAATCTGCCGACTATATAGCAGGGCAGAGCATATGAACACCTACCTTTTAAGCTGTGAGCCAATGCCTGAGAAAGTCCAGATGGCGTTGGCTCTCCTGATTTCTGGTCAGGAGCAGAATATCTGGCACCAAGAATCAAGGTCAATTGGACAGGTGACAAAGGGCATCCTGACCCACCCTGGCTGGCCACCTCAATGGGGCTTCAGAATATTTAAAACTGGAAAGGACCTTAAAGAAGATCTATCCCTCTCCCTCATTCTGCAGAGGAAGAAATGGAGGCCCATTGAGGAGCAGTGAGGCTAAGCGCCAGAGCTGAGACTCACATCCAGATCCTCTGGCTCCAAAAATGGTGCTTGCCCTACTGCAGCAAACTGCTCAGGTGACTCGATTCTCTGGACCTCGGTTGCCTCCTGGGTAGAAATGACCTCTAAGATCTCTTCAGCCCTAAATCCTAAGACCCTGTATCCATGAGACTAAGCGCTTCCAATGGCTCATCCATGAAAGAGAATCATCCATACTATGAAAAGTTGGAATACGCGTGATCTTGAAGGTCCCTTCGAGCTCTATGGACCAATCACGATCCCACGGCTGCCTAGACCCCGGGGAGATTTAAGGCCAGAGTTTTATGAGGTATGGGGCCAATAGCTCTGATCCCCAAGGATCTTTCCAAGGCCTTTCTCTGAAAGGCCCGGGGTAGGATTTGGTCAGTGATTCTCTGTTCTCTCTGAAATGGGCAGCAAACGTGAGCTTTTAACATCAAAAGAGCAGCTCAGCTTTCTGGAGAGGAGGGAGAGGGAGACAAACATTCAGAACCTAGACTTTGATACTCAGTACACGGTGGGGAGGGGCAGTTCTGCACCCCCTTGGCCAGTGTCACCAGCGTTATGAAAGCCGGAATGAGAATTTCACGGCCCGAAGAAATACCATTCAGATATGGGCACCTCTGTCTAATCGCTTCCTATATCTTGAATGTAAATACTCAAAGATGAAACTTCTTTCCCTTCTTAAAATAATAAAGATAGACAGATGCTTTCTCTGACTGATGGGAAGGCATCAGGGTAGAGCTGAGTTTGGGGAGGGCCATCCTCAGTCTGTCTGGTAGTTATCAGACTTCCCTCTTCAGTCTACTCCCAACTGGGGGCAGGGGGAGGAGTTGTTAGGTGGAAGGCATTTCCAAACTGTCTGAGGGTATGAGGGGCTGGGGGAGGGGGGAAGGCCACCCAAAAAAGAGACAAGCAGACAAGCACTTGGTGGATGATTAAATAGGAACCATAAACATCTATACAGAGGAACATTTTTTTTTCATTTAATCAGTATAAAAAAAAAAGGTTTCTTGGGTTCGTTTTTTTTTTTTTCAGTGCATAACCTCCCGCAGTAAACAGCTGCCTTTCCCTGGCCCTGGCAGGGACCAGGGGACACCCAGCTCACTGTGACGCTAGAGGACACCACTCAACCAACCCCCTTCGAAAAACTCTACAAAAATATTCACAGCCTTAAACACCTCATTTGTTTTTCCTTTTAAACATTTCAAGCAAAAAAAGGTCTCAGAAAAGGCACAAGTAACTGCATACATGGGAAGATAATACCAGATGGGGACGACTCCACAAGGGACGTTTCTGTGAGTTTGGTCGTTAAGTGAGAGTGCGTCTGCGTGTGATGACGATACTGCAGGAAAGAGTGTTGGGAATGTCTGTTCTTTTATACTGGAAGCCTAACGCTGATGCAGATGGGGGTGAGGGGAAGACCTAGGAGCTTCCTTCGTCTTTGTCCTCCGGCCTCCTGGAAGCTTGTCCAGGCCCCTCGCTCTCCAAGGGCGGGGAGCCCAGCTGACGACAAGGGCTGGCCGAGGGCCTGAGCTCTCCCGACAGGTTCCTCCTGCGGGTCGCTAGGCACCGGGTGGGCTCCATGAGACAGCCCGTGGAGCTGCTTCGGTCCAACGTCTGGGAAGGAATCACCCAGGGGAAAGTGCGTGGTGTCTCAGAGTCACTGCAGGGGCTGTTGTGGGCTGCTTTAGGGCTAGGCCTCTTTGCCTGCCCTGTCCTGCCGGGGGATGGCCTGGGAGACTGCTCAGAGCTCGGGCTGGGGCTGTCCGTGGGGGCGGGAGCCTTGGTCTCCGAGGACATTCCTCCGATCCTGGGCGTCTCCCAGTCCGACACAACCTGACCCTCACTAGTCCTCGTTCTCTCTACGGAATAGCTGCTACTCTCCAGCTCTGAGGACAGAGTGAACTTGGAGACCTTGGCCACTGGAGACACAGATGCTGAGGAGGTCTCTGGTAGGCCTTCTCGGCTTCTCTCCTGAGCCTGCCGGGAGTCGGTCAGGTCGCTGCCCCCACCAAAGAAGCAGGTGGACCACGGCAGCCCAGCCCCAGGCATCAGTGTGGGATGGGTGCTGGGCCTGGCCTGGACCATTTGGATCCCCCCGATGGGGATCATGGGGCATGGGGTCCTGGCTAACCGCTGAGAATGCAGAGGGAGATGGCTAAAGAGGTTCTCTCCTGTCCGGCCTGGGATGTGGCCGTGGAATTCATGAAGTGAAGAGAAGGGTCTGGAGGGAAACGGGTGAGCAGGACCAGGTGAGCAGGCTGGGCTTCTGGGCTCCAACTTCTGCATTGGGTGACAAACACACACACAGACCCACACAAGGGATAAGCACAACAGCAGGTTCATTCCTGGGGTGAGTAACAAGGGATCATGGGGGAGTGAGGGTCACAGGCCTGGCACAGAATAAAGGTCCTATAGAAAGCCTAGGCCTTCAGGCTGGGCCCGGACATCACATCTGGCCGGGAGGTTCAGGAATGCCAGTGTGGCTGAGTTAACACCTAAGATTCTGGATCTCCTTTCTGCTTCCCCAGATCCCCTTTCTTGAAATGGTGTGTGCCACAGGAAGGAAGGTGAAGGTCCTCTGTGGTCTAGACACAGCGCTGAAACCCACTGGCCTCATCTGTTCCTCTCCCCACCCGCCACCCCAAGACCACTATTGGAAGCACAAATTTAGAAAAAAAGAGATTCTCTGATCAGAGATCAGGCAAAATATTATCTTACAATGTTAGGTTCTAGACCAGTGGTGTCAAACTGGATCCCCTTTGGCTGCATATTGATTTAGAAAACCACAGATTGACATTATCTGTGTTATGCTGTATTTTTATTAATTTTGCTAGATGTTTCCCAATTATTTTTTGATCTGGTTTAGGCCTACTGGGAGTGCTGAGTGAAGGCCGTGAGTTTGACACTCCTGTTCTAGACCATAGGAATTATGTGGATTTAGAAGACCACAGGCCAACAGACACTAAAGAAATGGTGGTGGTGATGGTGGTGGCAGTGAGGGTGACAGGGACGGTGGTGGTAGTGGTGATGGTGAGGGTATGGATGGTGACCACAATTTTAGGATATAGCATTAATTCTTTAATGTATCCATAGGAACAATTAAGGACTGGACATTCTTAACTACCCAGGGCTGAACGCTAAACCTGCGGGGAGGGGAGGGGCTGCTGCTGTGATCTTGTTCATGGGAGAGAGAACTTCTGAGGACTCCACCCTTCCTGACTTTTTTCTCCTTTTATACCCCTCAGGAATAATGTCTTAAATGAAAACAAACAAACAAACACCAAAACACGCCCCTTAAGAAGATCCCAGAAAAATCCACTGAGAGGGTACAACAACTCACCGTCCTGGATTCAGAGGTCTCCACGTTTTTGCCAAGGTGCTCATGAGGTAGAGGCTTTTGAGAGAAGAGACCACGCTGAGCGACTGTAACGCTGCCCAGGGTTTGCTCGTCCACTGCTGCGCCACTTCTGAACACTAAGTCATCTTTCCCTGGCAGTGGGTATTGTGGGGGGGACTCAGAAAGTCCTGGAGACATTGGCTTGGGGGATGAGTGTCTTAGGGGCATCATCTCCTGGCTAGGAGACAAGTTCCTGTCTGGAGAGACCCCGCCCTCTGGTGGGAGATAGGCTCGGGGGGATAGTTCTCTTCTTGGGGACAAGTGAGTTGAGGGTGACGTGCACCGGAGAGGAGATGCCATCCAGGGCCCGGGTGAACCCCCTCTCCTAGGAGGGCTGCACCGGAAGGATGGCATTTCTCCAGCGGGTGCAAAGCACTGGGGAGGACTTCCGTTTTTGGTTAGTGAGTGTTTTCGGGGGATCATGGGTCTGCTGCTGCAGGGCTCCTTGCCAGGGGACCATGACCTTCTTGGGGATGGGGCCTGGGAGCTCAACAACGGGCCCATGGCTAAGATCCCCCCCTGCTGGTTTGGGGCCAGTTCCTGTTCACCAGGAGCCAAGGGCTCCCGGGACGTCCGAGCTGGCTGGTGGAGACATGAGTGGCTCCGGCAGGTGGCAGCTTGGCTCCAGTCCGCCGGCCATCTCGCCTCCGATCTCGAGCTTGCTGTGGGCTGGTCACGGGAGGTAAAGTCCTGGGGCAAAGACGGGACTACTCGGGGGCTTTTGTCCTGAGCTGGTGGAGAGCTAGCCTTGGAGTGTCCGGCAGGTGGTGGCCCTTCTGAGGGCTTCGGAGCGGGCTCGTCCTGGCTCTCCTCCTCTTCCTCCTCCTCCTCCTCATCTTCATCGTCCTCGTCGGATTCCTCCAGATCAGAAAATTGGTGTTCTTCCACTGGCTCAGAGCCCTCCCGCCCCTCGGAATCCTGGAAGGGGTCGTCACTGGCTCCTGAACGAGAGACAGACCAAACTCAGGGGCGTGGACGAGGCCTACCCACCCTCTAGGTCTCAGGCCCCGCCCCCGCCCCCCTGCTCCAAGGCATTTGGATACAGGGCTTGCTACGCTGGTCCGTCAGGCAGAAGAGAGGATTCTTCCAACCAGAGGATCTTCTGCAGGAGTGTCTAGCACAAGGCTGCCTGGCTTATGAAAGGATGGATGGCCTTGGGCAAAGTACCTCAGTTTCCTTTTCTGTAAAATGAAGGGCTTGGCTTGGATGATCCCAAAGGCCCTTTCCAGCTCTGGGATTCTATGACCCTAAGCCCCTGGTCATTGTGAGCCTCTCTCAGCCAGAGAGAGTGCAGCCTATACCCCACTGGGCTCTGGCCTGGATGACAATCTGGCATCGAATAAACTCTAGCATTTAGAGGACTTCCTTGGACAGAAGCCTAGCGGTGTAATGGAAAGAGTCTTGGGCTTGGAATCAAGAGCTGAGTCCTCCTTCTGGGTCTAACTCGCTATGTGACTTTCATCAAATTACCTAACCTCTCTGGGCCTTGGTTTCCTTTATGTAAATGGAGGCTAGGGAAGGGTTGGGTAGGTTGATAATGATATTAGAACTTTGAGCGGGAAGGAAGCTTAGTGATCAGCAGGATGAACTTCCTATTTGTGCCACAGGTACAATCATAGACACAAAATGTTAAGACCATAAAGCTAACACTGAATACTTTGCAAAACCTGAGGCCTTTTATAAATGCTAACAATGGTCATCAGCATCTCTTCCAAGCCCATTATCTTACAGATGGGGAAACTGAGGCCCAGGGAAGTGATTTCACAAAATTGTAAAATCTCATCATCACACTCAGAAGGCATAAGGTCTAGTTCATGTAGTTTTGGTTTTTTGGGGGCAAGGCAAGGAGGATTAAGTGACTTGCCCAGGGTCACACAGCTGGTAAGTGTCAAGTATCTGAAACCAGATTTAAACTCAGGTCCCCCTGAATCCAGGGCCAGTGCTTTATCCACTGCACTACCTAGCTGCCCCTCTAGTTCTTATTTCAATGGAAATACCCTCTATCCCAACCACAACAAATTGTCATTCAATCTATACTTTTTTTTTTGAGGGGAGGCAATCAGGGTTAAGTGACTTACCCAGGGTCACAAAGCTAGTAAGTCTCTGAGGCTGGATTTGAACTCAGATCCTCCTGAGTCCAGGGCCAGTGCTCTGTTCACTATGGTGCCACCTAGCTGCCCCATTCAACCTATCCTTAAAGACTGCCAGCGATGGGAACCTCACTACCTCCCCAGGGAAGACATCCTACTTTTGGACAGTTCTGATTGTTAGTAAGTTTGCCCTTCTACGGAGCTGAAATCTACCTCTGAAAATTCCCTTTGAGTCCAAGGAAAACAAGTTTAATCCGCTTTCCACAAATAGCCCTTTGGGACACCTGAGACAAGGATTGAGTTCCCACCTTCTCCGCCCCAAACAAGTTTTCTTTTCTCCGGGTTAAAACATCCTCAGGTCTCTCACCCAATCCTCCTTTGGTCTCCAGTCGCCTCCCCATCTTGGCCAGCCTCCACTGACCCTGCGTCAGACTATAGAACCTCCTCCTCCCTCATCCCACGTGGCCACAGAACCAAACTAGACAGTCCAGGATGGGAGGCAGGCCAGGGTCGGGGTAAGGAGTTCAGGCCTGGGAATCAGGAACCTTCAGGTCCAAACCATAGTTTCAACACTTATAGCTGTGTGACCTTAGCCAGGGAATGAGTGGTGGGGGCGGGACGGGAGGAGGCAGGTATCTGTGCCTCACTTTCTCCTCTCTAACATTAAGGGATGGGTCTAAGGGCCCATGCAACGGGAACATTCTCTGTGATTCTGTATCCTGGTGGGCAGATGACTCCTGAAGCCCCTGGATAGGTGTGGGTTGTTCTCACACCCACCTCCTTCCCCCGCCTGCCCATCTCCTCCCTCCATCCCCTAATTTCAGGGCAGGAAGAAAAGCTGCAGAAAAGCCACTGGGAAACAGGCAAGCCACTGATGCTGGAGGAGAGCTTCGGGGATCCCGCCACTGGGGGTCACTCATGCTCAACGCAAGATAATCCCGTCTGCTGGGACTTGCTCAAACAGGCAGGTTTTGAGGGAGGAGGAAGCTTGCTTAGAGATAGATCACCATCCCATTTGTGCCATAGATTTAAAGCAGTGACGGGAAGATGTAACGGTCAGGGTGTCAGAGGGGGAACCTGAGGCAGGCACGCAGAGGGGAAGGGACTCGGAGCCATGGTCAGAGTGTCTGAGTCGGATACTGGTGACAGATATCTAGGGGATCCTAAGACCGTCCAGGTCTCCTGACTTCCAGCCTAGCTTTCTGGCACTGTCCCATCCCACTCCCCAAGGATGTGCTGCGAGCCAATGGCACAGCTATGACCAGGATCCTGGGCCAGGGATCTCCTCTAGGACCAGGGCTGGACACAGGCAGGCCCAGATCGGGGGGGGGGGGGGGGATCGTACCTTCCTCGGCTTCCAGCTCCACCAGCAGCCCCATCTCCTGACACTTTTTGCTGTGAGCCTTGGACTTCATGTGCTTAGTCAGATTCCCTAGACAGAGAGAGGCAAAGGTCAGAGCATTCTCTTTCTTGAGGGGCTGGTGGAAGAGGTGGAGAGGGGCCTGAGGTGGGATGGGAAGGGAAGTCTGAGCAGAGTCAGCCCCAGGAACACCTGCAGAGCTGGGGCTAGCTCAGAGCCTGCTCCAGGGGGAGTGAGCAGAACAGAGCAGAGGCTGCTTTGAAGGCATCATCTCTAAATGTGGACACTCAGCCACAGAAGAGGCTGGAGCCTAGGAAGGGGGAGGGATGGGGAAGGGGGGATGGTTCAGAACAGGATAGGTGGGGATGAGGTAGGATGGCACTGGAACAGGAGAGAGCATGGACAGAATGAGGAAAAGACGGGATGATGATAGAGAAAGGGGACGATGGACGGGGATGCAGTGGGGTGGGATGGGATGAGGGGAGGTAGAATGAAGATGGGCTGAAGATGGAATAGTGATGGAATGTGGTGGTAGGATCATGGGGGCTTGGTGGGGTTGGGATAGGAGTATTGACGAGAAGGTAGGATGAGAATGATGGTGAGATTCCATGGTGACAGGTTGAGGTGGAGTCAGATGATGGTAGGTGGGATGAAGTCAGGGTGAATGAAGGGTGCGATGAGGATGGGGGAGGGGGAAGATGGGGTGGGTGGGGTAAGGATGGAAGGCGACTGGATGATGAAGGGGGAATAAAGGGCAGGATGATGAGAGGGTGTGATTAGGGTGGAGGGACAAAGGGGTGAGGGAGGAGGCAGGGGTAGGATAAATATAGAGTGGGGTGGGATGAAGGATGATTGGGTTGAAGACGGAGATGAGGATCAGGGAGAGAGGTTGAAATAAGAAGATAAATAAGAGGGAACAAGATACAGATTACAAAGTGTCCCTGCTACGGGCTTGTTGGCCATTGCCACCAAGGCCAGCTCCCCTTATGGACTTATGGAGTCCCACCCTTGGTCAAGGTCTTCTGCTCCTATGAAATTTTCCCATAGCTGAGGACATCCATCCTCATAGTCCAGGTCTGAGGAAATACCAGGGCTGTAACTGGAGTAACCCCCAATGAAAGGTCAATGTCTGAGATTGGGTTGGGGTGGTTTGATGTCATCTTTGGGATCAGAGAAGAGCAGATCAAGCTGGAAGACCCAGGCTTCTTCCCTAGCTCCAGCTTCCTTCTTGGGGATCACCCCGCCCCCCAGCTCTGGGAAGATGGGCCAGGCAGGGACAGTATGCCAGGGCCAGAACCAGTGCCTTTTCTACCTCCCTAGGTTGTGCGTCACTGAAATCTCTCTGTTGAGGCAAAGCTGGTGCACGCTTGGCTCTGGGGGGCAAGTGGAAGGAGGGGGCAGAGAGAAAGAGATCCAGAGCTTGCAAATGGTTTTTCTCATTCCACCTTTACTGGGGCAGGTCTTAATGAAGCACTATCTTAGACCAGGACTCCTGGGCCCTAGTGAGGTTGGGGTGTTCTGGGGATTGGATCTGAAATGAATTTCTGTCTTTAAAGCTAAGCTCTCTGGGTAAGATACTAGGCTTTCTCTTGGAGTTAATTGGGTCCATAGGTTCTGCTCCCCTCTCCCTCTCTCCATGCCTAGCCCTAGCCCACTTTTTGATTACCTAGAGAGGGAGGACAGATAATGGAAAGACAGTGGAATTCTTCTTTTGGTTTCAGTATTGTTGCAGATAAATTGTGAAGTGTGTTGTTTACTCTGTGAATGACCACACCCAGCCCAAGCCAATAGTATGGTTGTTCACAAAGTCATTGTCACTTCACAGTTGTCATATCTTAGAACCACGAGGGTTTATAGCTGCTATATAGGTGGCCTAATGAACTCTCTTAGGCTGGTATTCCTTGGTGACCCTAAGTCCCATGGAGGGAGAAGAGGGGGAGAATTTCCTCTTCTCACCTCCTCTACCAGTGCCACCTACCACAGACTGGAGATTGGGAAGAAGGAAGAAGAAACACATTTTTCTTCTATTTCTGATTCTCATTCATCTCAGCTCATCTCTTCTCCATCCTTTCCATGCTGGCTGATCAGAAATCTGGTCATCATATACTTGGATGAAAATGGCTCCAGAAGCAACCCTCTCCCCTCCCTCCATGATTCTTAGAGCCTCTCTCTTCTCTGGGCCACCATCCCCCCCTGCTCACTGTCTGTTGCTGCCTTCCTGGCACTGGGGGCTTCCTTTCTTCCTCCTTCCATTCTTCTCCCCACCCCAGAGCCTGAGACCTTCAGTGTGGCTCCATACCTAGGGTGAGAACAGGGACTATGGCTTATCTGGACCCTGTATCTGCCCCTCCATGGGCTTAGGGCTCAGCCAAAAAAGTCTCATAATCTGTTTGCTGAGCTGAACTGAACCAAACAGAATCATCCCTGTTTGGGATAGCTAGCAACCAGGCTTTTTGGACTGAGCCCAATGGGAATTTCAAAGGGACTCTCCCATCATGGTGGAGGGAACTCTTGGGTTAGGGGGAAAAAGGGGAAGTTGGCCATGGCCCTTGGGGTGGAACTGGCTGCACCAAGCATATCGAGAGCAGGTATCTCCAGGAGAGGGAGAGGGAGATAGGTGGGCAGGCTCTGGGAAACTAATGGAGGAAGAATGCTAGGGAACAAGAGGGAGGAGAGGAATGTATATAGTTTTCCTCTCCTCAGCCTCCTCTCCCCACTTTCCTCTTTATTTACATTTTCAAACTTTCTTCCTTATCATCCCTCACAATCTCACAATACACCTGGCATAGTCCCACCTCCACGCCTTTGGACATACTTCCCCCTGCCTGGGATGCTCTCCCCGATCACAGTTTATCTAAGTTCTACCCATGTTTCAAGGTTCAGTACAAATTCTAGCTCCTCAGGGAAGTCTTCTCTCACCATCTTAGGCCTCAATGATCTCTCTTGCTTCTTAGCTCCCATATCATATAAGATTCTGAGTAGGACACAACATTAGTGATCATTGAATCTGAGACCCTTGTACCAGTGAAGCTCAAAGAGAAGGGACTGGGCAGGTGTCAGCAGTAATTAGAAAGGAAAAGGTATGAGCCCAGGCCCTCTGGCTCCAGATCCAGGGCTCTGAATCATCTTGGTCTTATTCCTTGGCTAGCTTCTTGGATCCCAAGGCTAGTCATCGAAGCACCTGACTGGGCTGAAACAGTCTCGTGACTCTCCTTCCAAATCTGCCATGATGCCCATTGCCAATGGCCCTGGCATAGTGGTAGACCTGGAGTCCCAGAGGACCATGGTTGTCTTTCACCAGAGATAAGAATGAGGGAATGCTTTGGCACCTCTTTGATTTCCATCCCTCCCTTTCTGGGATTTTCCCTTCATGGGGCAGCTCAAGAGAGCAAGTGGTTACCCCAGTCAGAAAACTGGGGAGGGTGAATTTTGTTCCAAGCACGGCTTGGGAGTGGGGTGGGCTTATAGTCATATACTTTTAGAGCCAGAAGAAGTCTTAGAGATCTTCTAGCCCAGCCTGTTCATTTTACAGAGAAGGAAACTGAGGCCTGGGGAGGCGGAAGGGACTTGTCCAAGGTTACATAGCTGGAGAATGGAAGAGCTGATATTTGACCCAGATCATCATCATCATCTTCTTCTTCTTCTTCTTCTTCTTCTTCTTCTTCTTCTTCTTCTTCTTCTTCTTCTTCTTCTTCTTCTTCTTCTTCTTCTTTTGGGTGAGGCAATTGGGGTTAAGTGACTTGCCCAGGGTCACACAGCTAGTAAGTGTTAAGTGTCTGAGGCCAGATTTGAACTCAGGTCCTTCTGAATCCAGGGCCGGTGCTCTATCCACTGCACCATCTAGCTGCCCCCTACCCACCCCCCGCCCCCGACCCAGATCTTCTTATTCTGAATTCACTGCTATTGAACCAAAGCAACACTGGGTACTACCCTCACTCCCTTCCAGCGTGGCCCCCAGTCAGAGAGGAAGGACAATGGAGTTGTGATGGGTTAAGTGAATGATTGGCTTATCAGGACCACCAGAATTTGGAGGAGGAAGCAGGAGAGGACGCTAATGTCAATCTTGAAATTCACAGATGTGTAGGCCACCAGGATTGGAAAGGACCTTGGAGACCATCTAATTCCTTTATTTGACAGAAGGGGAAACTGAGGCCCAGGAAAGGGAAGTGATTTGCCCAAGGTCATACTGCTAGCAGAGGGGCAGAAGCAGGACTAAAACTCTGGGACTCCTGAGTCCCAGGCCAGTACTCCTGCTTCTTGCCTCCATTGTCAATATCCAAAAACAATATGGCCCTAGCCCCAGCTCGGAAAGATTAGGTGGGACCAATTTCTCTTGCTAAGCCCTGTTGTCATTCTCTCTGACCCAGAGTCCGGAGTCTCGTGATTAGATTGTTAAAGAGAGGGATCCAGGGTTAGAGAGGGGCTGAGGAATGAGAGTAGGCACCTGAGAAAGGTGGAAGAAGTGGGTCAGGTAGAATTATAGCCTCAGTTTCCCCTTCCTCTCTTCCCTTCATCATCAACCAGGAGTGGGCTCCATTGGGCCTCTAGCCCTTTGGCTGGGAAGCACAGTTAGGGTTTCACAACTCCTTTCTTGGGAAGGAGATAGGCTCAAATTTTCAGGGAAGAGAGATTTCAGGGACCTGGGTCTTTTTTGGTTGTCCTAGAACCCAACCACAAGTGTGGGGGTAGAAGTCAAGAAAGCAGAGGAAGGATGGTAGGCCTGGAGAAAAGAGATCACTCTTGACTTAAGTACAGTGGCAAATAACAAAATCTAGTTGTTCAGCCTCAAAGACCTGCATACCAGCTCAAGGGCAGGATCTCCCTGGACCCAAGAAGAAGTCCATGGTCAACTGTGGTATGGTACCCGTGGACCAGAACCCAGAGGGCTATGTACCAGCCTTGAGGTTCTGCACAGGTGTGCCCCTTTCCCCCTCACCCCAATGCCTGCCTGAGGAACCAGGCCCCCAGCGCTCTGCCCTCCACAGGGCCACTGCTGTTGGCCTCATCATTCCATGCCAAGAGCTCTTCAGTTGGCTCTTAGAGAAGCTAAGTCAATCTCACTTATCTGAACGTAGAGACCAAGACAGGAAAGCAGACAGACAGACAGGCAGACAGGGGAGAGAAGCAGACTGACAAGCAAAGACAGACAGAGCCAGGAGAATGTAAGATCTTCCAGGAGAATGCAAGCTTATTGAGGACAGGGTCCCCCCCTTTTCACCCATATTGTATCCCCAAGGACTGACAACTAGCAGGATCTTAATAAATGCTTGTTTAATGGAATGGCACTGAGCCCAGGAGGAAAGGGTAACAGATGGGTGGGCTATGCTGTCTGAGGGAAGAAGACTCGATGGGTGTTAGTTCAGTCCTGGGGAATCCCTTGAGATCTAGGTCCTTGGGCTCTCAAAAGCAGTCAAACACTCTTCCCAGAGAAGAATAAGGAACTTGATGTAGGTAGAGTCAGTGATTTCATTGTGTGGATATTGTCCTCCCCAAACAGGGCTGGCCTTAGCCAGAGTCATCAGTCATCCATGGGGTCTGATCCAAGAGATTCCCTTTCTGCCACTACCTGTCATGGTGCTTGAAATTCCATCATTCAAGATTCATTCCTTTAGAGTTTCAAAAGCATTTCGATCTTCCAGAGTCTCCTATTAAATTCAACCTCCATTGGGGGGAGGTAGAGAACATTATAAGCCAATACTTTATCTAATTAGTTAACAGCACCATGCCCCTCAAAAAAAAACCAAAAAATGACCTAAGGGAAAGGGGCAGAAGATAGGAGGCATGATATAGCACCCCCAAAGAGAGATGGGAGGGCCCCTCCTGCTTTTGGTTTGGGGAGGCAGGTCTGAACCTCCATCAGGCAGAATTGAAATGATTTGGGCTCCATTGGAGACTGGGATGAAGCTCTGGGAAGGGAACAAGACCATGGATACTCATGGCAGAAGTAGTTAACTTGAAAGCTGGGCGGAAGCTCAGCCAGAAGGGGGTGGGACTGATAACTTGTCCATCCCAACCCACCGGGAAGGTCAGTAGTGCTTGTGAGTAGAGCCACACACCAGGTATGGGGGGTGGGCAGGAAGGGGAGAGAAGGCTGCCCCAATCATCGGGGTCCACCAAAAGCAGGGCTCACTACTCCTGCCCCCCCCCCCCGCTCCGAGAGACAAGGGGGAAGGGAATATTTTGAGTGTGGTGGTTCAATGTCACGGAGGCTGGATGAGAGCAGCGGTTGAAAGATTTTGAACAAGTCCCTTCTCCTGGCTGCTTGTTGATATCGGTCAATGGCTTGGGAAAGACATTTGGTTATTGGCTTGAGGGCCCAATTCCTTGCATACAGAGGAGCAAAGGTCCTGCTGACCTGACTCCACTTGAGAAGAATGTGGGAAAGAGATCCCTTAGATACAACCATTTACAAGAAAAGCCTCAGGTAACCCGGGCTGATTCCAAGTGCGAGCTAGACAACTGAGGGGAGCATAAGGGGGTCACAGGAAGTCAAGGGAAAGTGAAGATGAAAATATCCCAGAAGCTATAAAAAGAAATGGAAGGAAAAGAAAGACAGCCAAGAAAGTGGAACTGAATGAGCTCAATAGCGATGGCAGGAACCACAAAGCTGCTGCCATCTTCTTCAGGGAGTTGTTTGTCTAAGGGGAGAAGCCAGCCAGTCAACAATATGGTTGAGACTTCTTCATGACAAATATCAGAGCTTGAGGAACCCTCACGGAATGGTACCTCACTGGGTTCTGCAGCCGATCCTGAGCGTCTGGCAGCTTCCTGCCTCTCTCCTCCTCTCCTCTACCTTCCAAGGCCTTCTGGAAGTTGGGTGAAGTGTTAAGGTTCTCTGTCCACATTATCTCATTTGACTCCCTATTCCCCCAAACTATGCTGTGAACTAAATTCTATCATCCCCAGTTTATAAATGAGGAAACTGAGAAAGGTCAGGTGATTTGCTCAAAGTTGTATAGCCACTAAGTGTCAGAGGGAGAATTTGAACCCAGGTCTGTCCTGACTCTAAGTCCAGAGAGTTCTACCCAATGCTTCCTAATTTAAGAAGGAAAAACCCCTCTATAGGCAGAATCCAAACTTATTCTCTCTTTCCTGGTGATGCACAGGTTATTAAGGCTAGAAGGGCCCTTGAGGATCATCTGGCCCAGGTTCCCCAGTTGACAGATGAGCTGGTTGAGGCCCAGAGAGGCCTGGCTTAAGGGCAGACAGCTGGTGGATGATAGAGCACAAGCCCCGTGAATCCAAGGCCCTCCCCTACCTCACTTACACCATTCAAAGGTAGCAATGTCAGCCAGGCAGCATCCTGTATCCTGCTTGGTCCTCACTCCCACTCTCATTCTTGAGCCCTGGGTCATTGGCTATCAGCAGAAGAGCCTAGAGCCAGCCTCCACCAATGGCGGGCCTTCTTCTCTTTGCCTTGACAGACCCGGGTATTAGCTGGCCTCAACTGCCCTCACTTCCTGTCTCCCCTCCACCCCAACCCAAGTACAAGTTACCTCCTCCATGCCACAGCAAGGCCAAGGAAGTGAATGTGGCTGGCAACGGGGAGGACAAGGCTGTGTGTGTAGAGGGGAGAAATGGAGCAACGAGAAGAGGGAGAGGAGACGTGGGCATTTCTGTGTGGGGGAGATGGGGCAGAGAAAAGGTGAGTTTGGCATGGTGAGGTGGATGGAATGTGGGAGTGGGTGTTCATGGGGGCAAACCCATGAACAGTGAGTATGGGTGAGCCTTGTGGATCAGAGTAGAATGGATGCCCACCAGCAGCAAGACTTCTGTGACTGAGCATGGATGCCAGGTTTTATTGCTCCATCAGGGTTATGCCAAAGGAAAGGGATGAGGAGGAGGAAACTGCAGCCATTTCCAAGAGAATAATGGCACACAGTCAGGATGGGTGCCAACCTGAGATGATGGGATGAATGGTTCAGGGGCTGGTTCCTGGGGTTGGGAAGCCCTCCTGCCTGCTTTTTTCCTTCTTCCCTGATTGTGGGGAAGCCCCATACTGGGAGGTAGCTGGAGAGCCGAAGGGGCGCTGCTGGCTGGTGCCTGCTCCCCAGAGCTGTGCTCAGTGGCATGAGCGTGTGGCTATGGCTCTGGGAGAAGCAAGACTGGCTGGTCCCGCGAGGCCAGGGCTTGTTCACTGGCAAGAACAGCCTGGACACAGGAAGGGAGCGGAAGCTCCCCATCTCTTACCTTTGGTTTTAAAAGCAAAGTGACAATGCTTGCAGACATAGGGCCTGACGTCAGTGTGCGTGCGAATGTGTTTCTTCAGCATGCTTGGTTTCCTGCAGCGAATTCCACATTCCTCACAAACATATTTCCCTCGTCCGCGGCCTCTCACATACACATATTCTTCATTTGATTTGTACCTATGAGCAACAGGCGTCATGATAAAAAAAAAAATAAAAGGAAGAAGAAGGAGGAGAAGAGGAAGATTCCCCCACCTGGGAAGATGTGGACCCCTGGATTTTTCAGCAGGTTAGGGATACCCAAAGGCAAAGATGCATGACCATGGGAGGACACGGAGAGCTGAGGCAGACATAAAACACAGCAGGGAAGCGAGACGCTCTGGAGGCAGGTCAACACTTGGCCCTCTGGGGGAACAGGGTTCATTGCTGCTACCTAGGCCTATGCCCAGGAGCTTGGGGAGTAGCAGGGGCAACTCCACACCTACCAGAAGGAGAGCAGGATAGAGCATGCCTCTTCCCCACCCAGAGAAAGCAGTCAAGTAAAACCCGGTCTTCCGTGGTACAAGAACGGTGCCCACCGCCTTCCTCCTCCTCTTTCCCACAAGTCACCGACCCCTCTCTGAACTCCCAGAAGGGCTTTTACTCTGGGAGCCAAGCTCCTGAGCAGAGTCTCGTTCTGCATTCTGGGGCCGAGCAGATCAAGCTGCTTCCTCTCTCAATGCGCCAGCCAGCCCTCCAAATGTTCCAAAAACAGCCATGAACTCCCTCCCAAATCTTCTCTTCTTTCCACTAAACCACTTAGGGTCTCAAAGCCCTTGTTCAAACCCTTCTCCTTATGAAAGACCTTCCTAAAATATGATGCCCAGAAAGGTACACAATAGGTTTGATTCAGTTCATCTTGGAAGGATCTACAATTTATTTATGTTTTGAATAGTTGGAACCTGAGCTTATCATTTATATTTACAACCTTCCCAGATTCTGCCTCATTTATTCACATTTTCTGACATTTGACCGTTCTCCTAAATGTTGACCGCTTCACTGATCATCACCTACAAGATGAAAGAGATGCTAGAGGAACATTTTAAAAATAACTGAAAAGATCTTAGATTTAGGGCTTAAAGGGACTACAGAAAGCACCTCATCCTACCCCTTCCTTTTACAGATAAGGAAACTGAGGACCATAGAAATCATGTGGCTTGTCATCTGGGGTTAAGGCCCTTTGATTACAAATCCAGCATATTTCCTACTGTACCATGCTCTGACCAGGACTGAATCTAGTAGGGTTCTCTCCTCCTTTATGCACATGGTCCTTCTAAATGTAGCTTTTTTTTCCTTATCACTTTGCACTGACCTGACTTTCTTTGTCTCATAGACAGAAACAGCTCAAGCACCAGATCCTGCTGCCCCTCAATTCTGGAACAGTCTCTCCTTAATTACCTTGTATTTATCCTATATGTTTTTAAATAGCCACATGTGGTTTCTACCAATAGAATGGAAGTTCCTTGTGAGTGAAGATGGTTTCATTATTTATATTCGTATCCTTAGTTCCTTGTATGATGTCTGGTATAGAGTCGGTGCTTAATAAGTGCTTACTGATTAGCTTTATGTTCCCAGTTCTCTAAAATCTATTTTTTTCAGATGGACTTCTTATGATCTAGCTATGATTCATTCATCTTATATTTGTGAAGTTGACTATGGGTAGCACTCATAGAACATTAAGAATGGGAGATACCTTAGAGAAGGTCAAAGGAGGACACACAGGCCTAAAAGGGAAAAGGTCACAAAGCAAATGTTTGGTAGAGCCAGGACTCATATCCAGGTATTTTGACTTCAAAGATCTCTCTTACGATGGTGACAATGATGGCAACAACAGCAACAGTGATAATGATGATGATGGCTTCTGTTTGAAGGTTCACGAAAGTGATTTTGCCACAACAGTCCCAGGAGGAAGGTAGCAGAACACCTGACACTCCCATAAGACAGATGAGGAAACTGAGGCTCAGAGAAATTCGTGGCCAGCAAATGTCATGGTGTTCTTCTAAGAACTGATCAAGGCCTCCTCTAATGCCTTCAGGAAGCCCCCCAAATGACAAGAGCAACCATATAAAATGGTCATTGGCTTTTCAGGCCAACCTGGAACCTTTGGGCCATTCACCATGCTTCTGGGGGAATGAAAAGAGGACTTCCTGGCATTACCAGATATTTCCATTTTCATGCTTAAAAGAAAAATCATCAGTCTCACAAATTTCTGTTAGAACACTGTCACAGTGGCTTTGCTGATCAAATACCATAGGACTTGGAGTTGGCTGTTAAAACTTTAAAGATCACTGTAGTCTAGCCCAGAAATTAAAAAAAAAAAAGCTCTAA
The DNA here is from genome assembly GCF_019393635.1 of Dromiciops gliroides. Classification (NCBI taxonomy): domain Eukaryota; kingdom Metazoa; phylum Chordata; class Mammalia; order Microbiotheria; family Microbiotheriidae; genus Dromiciops; species Dromiciops gliroides. The sequence continues at coordinate 598,036,143 of NC_057863.1, forward strand.
TAGTTTGTAGTACTCTTTTTTTTTTTTTTTAAGTGAGGCAATTGGGGTTAAGTGACCTGCCCAGGGTCATACAGCTAGTAAGTATCAAGTGTCTGAGGCCGGATTTGAACTCAGGTCCTCCTGACTCCAGGGCCGGTGCTCTATCCACTGCGCCACTTAGCTGCCCCGTTTGTAGTACTCTTAACTAATAAATGTAATAGATGAGATTTGAACTCAGCTCTCTTGATGCCAAGTTAGTGCTCTTTCCACTAAAAAACTGACCCATTTCAGGGTGGCTGAGAACAAATGATAGTGACATTGTCCCTGGAAGAAAAAGCATTCACCTAATAAAATAACCGCCCCTTTACTCCTCCAAGTAGAGGAACAGTTTTAGATCTTGGGATTGGAGATGCTGGGTCTCCACTCCCAAGGCCTTTCAGATTGGCTTCTCCAGTCGGTAGGATGCTCCATGGAATGAATCCATCTCACTAAAGCCTCAGGTTCTCTGGCCCTAGTCAATGGCCACAGCACCCTTCCTACTGAGTCTCATATTATCTTCAGTTCTCTCTGCCCCAAGATATAACACATAATGGTCCCAAGGGAACTGCTTACAAAGGATGAGGTGTGATAATTCCATGATGTTCAAAGTGCTGGGTTCTGAGGATGAGGCTCTGCCAGATGGTGATTCACTGTAATCTTTAGTAGCTGCTATGGGGGATTAGCAGGGCTTCCTTAGGTAAGTGTAAACAGAGTGGTGAGACTTTCTTAAGTCATGTTTCTATTAATTTTTCAATAAAAACAGGGGTGCACTGGTAAATGTTTAACAACTGGCACTCAGGAAAAAGAGACATACTTTTAAGTTAATATCTATGGTATTAATATTTTCCCCATCACTTTTTTAAGTTTAGAAGTCAGCAAAAACAATAAATCAAGCCCTAATTTGTATCATTCACCATTTTCTGAGGTAAAGGTGTTCACACTGAAAGTTTAACAATCAGTTCTCCTGACCTGTATATGCTAATTCCAGCATACCCTTGGATATTCACCCCCAAGTGTTACCAGCATCTTGAAAAATGAGTAATAACTATATAAGTCAATACAACAGAAATGAGTCAAATTTACTTTTAAAACCATGTGGTAAAAGGGGAAATAACTTCTAAGTACAAAAAAGTATACTTTGTCACTTAAGTATAATAAGGTTCAGTTTCTAACCTGTGCTTTTGTTTATCCTGTTTCATTTTGGCTCTGTCTCTTCCGGATTATTCTCAGAGGTTAAGTAGTCTAAGTGATTTTTTATCAATATATAGATGGAGGAATGTAGCCCTGGGATGAAGATAATGGTCTTTGAGGCAGGAAGCTACTGTCTATCCTTCAGTTTCCTGGTTGATAGAATGATAGGAATAGTTGTTTTCAGCCATCCGTCAGTTATAAGAGTCCAGATTGGCAAAGCACTTAGGGTAGTATATTAGGTAAAAGGTACAGTAGAAAGAATCAGGATGACATCTCATCAATAGTGGGTGCCTTGAGTATGCAGGAAGCTTTTGCTGATAGGACAAGATGATCGAATTCTCATTTTTTGTTTAGCACTTCTCAAGATGGTTCGACCAGTGAAGAGAGACATGAGTGAGCTGCTACATGGGAGATAAGGATAGACATAACCCTAAGCTTAAAAATCCCCAGTAGGATTCATGGAGCTATGTCTTCTGCTAAATCCTCTTTAAGGTCCTAATGATGCCCATCAAAAGTTTATCCCATGTCTGAGCTGCTCCGACACTTAATCCGGGCTTTATGGGCTTCTCCTCTCTTACTGTTCTCAAATTGTTGGGATTTTTGTTTCCCTTATTTGACTGTAAACTCCCTTAGGGCAGGGGATTTGGGAGATCTGTAAGAAATAGCCATTGATTGATGGAAATTTTCCCATCTCCTGATATTCATTAACTCATGTGGATAGCCCCTGGGATTCAGGGTTCTAATTTTGGCTCTGAGTGTGTGAGCACAGACATTTCACTTCTCCCTGGCTTTCCCAGTCTCCAAAGCAGGGATAACAGATCCCACTCCTATCTACTCATAAATTTGAGAGGTCTGATTGAGACGGGAGATATGGCAACACTTGGAAATGTTTTCAAAGTGCCATTCATCAAGGGATTTCATCTGATGTCCAGTCTGCCCCAAGAGTCCCAGAAAGTAAATTCCTAAAGACTCAGCATTGAGCAATGAGGCAATGAGTCCTTAAGCATCTTTGTCTTTTTGTAATGTTGGGAATCAAAGAGTTTAAAGGAGAATTAAGTTGGTGGGGAAGATTGTTTTCATTTGTGTATGGGTGCCAAGAACACTTTTACCACTTGATTCCCTTCCTTATAATTTACTTTGTTTTAGATCTTAATTAAGTGCTTTTGCTTATAGAAGAAGAAGCACTATTCATTCATTCATTCATTCATTCATTTATTCATTCACTTAACAAATATTGAGCAATAATATGTTGTAGGCCCAGAAAATATTGTTAGGCTCCAGGGGGATACAAATATTGATTAAGACATGATTCCTGCTTTCGTGGCCTTACAGATGAGTAGCATATAGGATACAGAGAACTCAATACATGATATCACGTGATAAGTGAAAATTGCAAAACATAGAGATACATGGATTTTCTAGAGGAAGGTCATTGTTGACCAGTAAGAATAAATCCAGTGACCCTGAGGCCAATAGTGCAAGTAGTTTTATTATTTGATATCTATTTTATAGATGAAGGAACAAAGGTGATGTAGCTAGTAAATATCAGAGCCAAGACTTGAACCCAAGTCTTCTGACTCTGGGTCTGGTGCTTTTAACATTACACAACCCTACCCCAGCATCTGTGATTTCACCAGCACTGGGAACTCTATGGTGAGGGGGCTCCTACCAATTCAGACTGGCACCTTTTCTGTACTTTAAAGCTTTATAGAGTTGTCTGGGGCATGGAGAAGCCACCTGGCTGGAATATGCCAGAGGTGAGACCAACACCCAGGTCTTCTTGGGTTCAAGGGCTGGCCCTCCATTCACTTTGTCTTTCAGTAGCTCAGCTGAGCTTCAAATCTCCTTCTTTGAACCGCGAGACCTTTCCCTTCCAACACACGGCTCGACTGAGAGCAAAGACCCGAGCAGGGCCATTGCCAGAGTGTATTTTGAGGCAGACAACAGCTGACACGTCTAGTCTAGGCCTGCTTTAATGATTCCCTGGGCACAGAGAGAGTTCTCAGAGCTCTAGTGCCTTATGTATTTCGGGTGCAGTCACCAGCTGGGCTTTTTGGACTGTCTGGATGACTTTTTTTTTTTTGAATAATTGGAAGCCATACATAGGAGCAGAGATCGGGAGGCTTACAGGCCTCTAGTCCAGTCCTTGAATTTTATAGAGCAGGACACTGAGGTCCACACTGAGGTTAAGTGACTTGTTCAGCATCAAGTGGTTAGTTAGAGGTGAAATTTAACCTGGGGGCAGCTAGGTGGCGCAGTGGATAAAGCACTGGCCCTGGATTCAGGAGGACCTGAGTTCAAATTTGAACTCAGGCACTTAACACTTACTAGCTGTGTGACCCTGGGCAAGTCACTTAACCCGTATTGCCCTGCCCCCCCCCCAAAATAGGAATTTAACCTGGGTCCTGTTGACCCCAAATTCTCCAGTCCAAATTACCAACCAGGTCTCTGGGGAAAGGGCAGACATTTGTTCCTGAGGGGGTATGGACCAGCCAAACCTTAGATACCATGGCAAGAAGTAGAGGGATGGGTGAGTAGAGTTAAGCATCTCTGAAACGAGTTGAATGGCTGGTCCCAAGGAGTGGCAATTGATGGATCTATGTCAGCCTAGAACAAAGTCTTCAGTGGATTTCCCCAGGAATCTGTCTGTTAACATTTTTTAAAAAATCAGTGACTTGGAAAGAAGGGTACCCATCTGGGCCCATTTGTCAAATTATCTGCAGATGCCACAAAGACAGAAGGGAATGGATTCTAACTCCCTGGATGGTGGTCAAGCGAGATTTTGAACAGGCTAGGATGATGAGCCCAAACTAAAAAGATCTGGATGATTAATTAGATCTAGGGTTTATATGGTGCTCTAAGGCTTACAAAGCACTTTATAAATATTATTTCATTTGATCCTAACAATAATTCTAACAGCTATTACTGTGTCCGTTTTACAGATAAGAGAAGCTGTGACTTTCCCTGAGTCACACAGGTAGGATTTGAGGCTGGATTTGAACTCAAATCTTTTTGAGTCTAGGCCCAGGACTTTATTCATTGTGCCACCTAGTTGCTAGTAATTGTAAAAGATGGAAGAGATGAGATTAGATAGAAATTTTGGTGAAAAAGATCTGGTGGTTTTAGTGGACCACAAGCTCCATATGAATCAATATCATGACGCGGAAGGCAAGATAGCTAAAGCAAACTTAGGACATGTTGTAGAAGGCATAGAGGATGACAGGAAAGGGACAGTAACCCTACTGTTTCCAGTCCTAGTCAGACCACATCTAGGGTCCCACAAGTTGAGAATGGCATTGACCAACTACAGTCTGCCTAGAGGAAGGCAATCTGGATAGGGACACCACTCCATGGCTGAAGTAACTGGGGATACTCAGCCAGGAGAAAAGAAGGCTGCAGGAAAGATATGACTGATATCTTTAAGTATTTGAAGGGCAGGCCTGAGGAAGGAAGTGGGATTATACTTGATAGCTTTGGCCCCAGAGGCAGAACTAGAATCAACAGTAAAAATTGTCAAGAGACAGATTTCAGTGCAATATAAAGAAAAACTCTTTAATAATCAGTTCTTTACAAAAATGTAGTGGATTGCCTCTGGAGGTAGTGAGCTCCCTGTCACTGGAAGTCCTCAAGAAGAGGCTGGATGACCTCTTGTTAGGAATATTGATGGGGGATTCCATCATAGTACTCCAGATATGGGGCACCATGAAACTGACACTTGATGGCCCTGTTATCTAAGGATTCTTCACCTCCAAAATTTGAGGGTTGGTGACTTGTATCTGACTGCTACCACACAATGACCCATCTTGAGTCCTACACTGTCTAAAGCCTCTTCAGGTCTCCAGTTCTAGGTGATTTCTTCCTCCTCTGGGTCCTTAGTATCTGTCTTAATTGTCTGGCCATGAGGATGTAGTGCCCAGTTTTGGAATGGAGGTAGGAAACAAGCACTGGATTTGGGGTAAGGAGACTTGGGGCTAAATTCCAAGTCTGACACTTATTACTGACACCTTGGGCATATCTCTCTGAGCCACAGCTTTCCTATCTATGAAACGGGCATATTTATATTTGCACTCCTAGTTCACAGGAAAAGAGCTTCATAAACCTTCTATAGATGTGGGGTCTATTATTATCAGACCTATAGCTATCAATTTTGGCACCTAGGGCAGGGAATTGAAACACTTCCTTGAATCAACTATAGAATTCAGGATGGGAAAATAATAAAATAAGTAATAAAGACAAATTCAGTTGAGGCAGAGCAGGAATTACTCCAGTGATTCATAACTGAGTGCTATTAACAATGTATACCATCTGGTAGCTTCCGATTTTAACAATTATTCTTGTTAACGAGGTGCTAAGCGCAATCATTTCTACAATGCTGAAGGAGTGCACGTACCATCAACATCAACACATGAATTTTTTAAAAAATTGTATCATCTTTAAAATGTTCAAATATCCATCTACAATTTATTTGAAATTTTAGCACCCTGGGACAAACCCCTGGTTGCTGCACCCCGGTTATAGCTCTTGTTATTGTTATTACAGGCCATTCTCTCCTCAGTTACATGCCTGGTTAGAGGGATGGCATGGAAGGGCTTTCCTGTTTAAGTACATTTTTAAAGGTTAGATTTAGAATGATAAAGGCTGAGAAAGAGGTTGTAATTCATGTGTGCAAACTCATGGAAGAAATAGATAAAAATAGCAAGCTGAGCTGTTTTCCAAAATCACGGAATCTCAGGAGCCATTTAGCTCAACACCAAGTACCTGTGCAACCCAGGATCCTCTCTGTGACAACTCAGGGACAGCTCTGGAATCTCGAGAAGGGAACATTTAGGATAAACAAAGGAAAATGCATTTTGGCTTACAGCATAGAGTAAACTCACGGGACTCATAAACTACCCTGAGAGGTGGTGTGGGCTGAAAGTGGAAATCATTTTTTAAAGGTTTAATTAAACTCACAGAGGCATATCCTATTAATGGGAAATGACAATGTTCTAGACAAGTACAAGATTATCATTTGAAGGGACCTAAGAGAACATCTAAGCTAATGCTGTTAGTTTTTTTCCTAAAGAGGAGGCATGTTTTAGGGACCTCTTCCCATGCCAGAAGCCTGGGCTCTCTCTGCCTTTGGAAACATCCTGCAGGTAGCCTGGGAGTGGAAGAGAGGCTGGTGCCCTTCTAAGGGCTGCAGCATCAGAGACTACTTCCCTACTTGACACAGCCACAGAACCATGCACTGTCAGAGCTGGAGGGGAGGGAGCCCAGGGAACCGCTGACCACGCAAATCTCTGGCTGAAAAGAATTCCATGTACAAGATACCCAACGTAGTCATGCAGCCCCTGCCTGAAGCCGCCCAGCGAAGGGGAGTCCATAGCCCTGCCTGCCAGATTAGGGTCCCAGTGCCTTGCCTCCCCAACTAGACCACGATCTCTGTGAGGACAAGGGCCATGGCTCAGACTTTTCTGTATCTCTTGGTAATAATAGCTTCGTAGTTTACAAAGCTCTTTCCTCAGGTATTTTACAGAACAAGAAACTGAGCCTCAAGAGAGGAGGCAATTTGCTTAAGGTCGCATAGCTAATGAGTGGTAGGACCGAGGTTCCCTGATTTCTGACCTGGGGTTTTTTTCTCCTCCTACACATCGTGTTATTGATGCCTAGAACAAGGAAGGACCATTCATTTCCTAGATGCATCAGAGGTGTTCAGAGAGTATTCATAGCTTCATAGATTTAGAGCTGAAAGGATTTAGGGATCATACAGTCTAAACCCCTTATTTCACAGATGAGGGAACTGAGGCCCAGAGAGGGTAAGTGACTTACTCAAAGTCACACAGCTAGTAAGTCACACAGTTGGATTACTTGGCATTCACTGTCCAAGTGACATCCTTGGTTCTGTTGGTGCCCTCCTAACAATTCAACTTTTAGCTCCGAGAATTTTTCAGTTAGCAATGGACATAACAACAAAACAATTATCATCACCATCACCATGACTAACATTAATATAGTGTTTACTATGTGACAAATGCTGTGCTAAGTACTTTATAATTATTATCTCATTGGATCCTCACAACAACCCTGGGAGGGAGGTGCTATTATTATCCCCATTTTACAAATGAGGAAACTGAGGCAAGCAGAGGTTAAGTGACTTGCCCAAGAACACATAGAATCTCAGGCCAGATCTGAACTCAGACTTTCCTAACTCCAGGCCCACTGCTCTCTCCACTCTACTACCTAGCTGCTCAAGATGCAGAGAAGTAGATTGTAACCCAAGTTTAATGAAAAAACTTCCCAAGAATCAGTGCTGTCCCTAAGTAGAATGAGTGTATTGGGAAGTAGTGAGCTCCTCATCACTGAAGGTCTCCAAGTGATGTCTACTTGTTAGGGCCAAGAGAGTAGAGAGCTTGATTCCGGAGTCAGAAAAACCTGGGCTTCCAGTGCTGCCAGGAACACTTATCAGCTGAATGGTCCTTTGACGACCTGACTCGCAGTTTCCTCATCCATAAAATGGGGATAACCCTCGAGTGAGAAAACACATGTAAAGCATGCTGAAAAGCTTAAATATGTTAGCTGAGAATGTCATGATTATGATTTAGAGAGGATTTTTATTCAGGTGTGGGCAGGATTCTTACATCCAGACTCCAGGACTCTGAACTGCTGTGTTATCCAGCAACAGGATAGGCTGCTTCTGGAGGCCGTGAAGGCTTCTATCCCCAGAGATATTTGAGCAGAGGCTGCGAGAAAGATTCCTGCTTTGGCAGGAGATTGGGCCTTTTCGGATCAAAGATGCTTTCTCTTGGCAAGATGAATTCTACAGCCTATTACACTCCGCCAAAGGTGGTGCATCTTCTGTTCTGTCTGAAATTGGCCATTTCCGTGCTGATCCAGAGAGTTTTCCCCTTTGGGGACAAAGCAAACAAATCTAGCCATGTTCAGCTGAACCATGAACTCTCCCTGATCTCCGTGGCTGAAAGGCCCCTCTTACTCCTTCATTCTCTCTTTCTGGAGCGTTCTGTCTGCTCTCATCATGACCCAGAGTGCATAGTATATCTACCAATTAGACAGTAAGCTCCTATGTCCTGTTTCATTTTTGTACCACCAGTGCCCAGAGCAGGGACCAACACTCATGTTGTTGGGTTTTTCTACTTGATGCTCAATTTGTTGACTTGTTAAGTCAACCATCCTTCTCCCCCCCATATAAACATTTTATTGTTTTCCAGTTACATTTAGAGATAATTTTCAACATTTGTTTTTATAAGATTTCTAGTTTCAAATTTTTCTCCCTCCCTCCCCCCTCCCCAAGACAGCGAGTCAACCATCTTTTTTTTCTTTTTGGTGAGGCAATTGGGGTTAAGTGACTTGCCCAGGGTCACACAGCTAGTAAGTGTTAAGTGTCTGAGGCTGGATTTGAACTCAGGTCCTCCTGACTCCAGGGCTGGTGCTCTATCCACTGCGCCACCTAGCTGCCCCTCAACCATCTTTTAATAGAAAACCATTGTTTTTTTCATTTTAGGAAGGGCCTCAATAAGCCATGGACAGAGAAAAGAAGCCTGACTCTAGAATTGGGAAACCTGGGTTCAAATTCTACTTTTGCCACTTTGGGAAAGTTACTGAGCTGCCCTGGGCCTTACTTTCCTGATCTGTAAAATGCAAAGTTTGGACTAGATGATTTCTGAATTCCTTCCAGTTCTAACTCTAGGATGCCCAGGTGTACAATGTCTAAAGCAAGGTAATCATGGTGAAGTAGGTGCCGTGTAAAGATGGGCTGAAGAAACTGGAGATGTTTAGACTGGAGAAGAGAAGACTCAGGGCACATGATGGCTGTCTGCAAGTATTGAGAGGAAGTCCTGCTGCATGGAAGAGGAATCAGCATGTTCTGCAGGGACCCAGAGGACAGAAGTAGGAGCCACATTAAGTTGCTGAAAGTACTTAGCATAGTGTGGGGCACATAGTAAGGGCTATATACATATTATTATTAATTGTTGTTACTGTTATTATTATTTAAGGGAACACATCCTAATAATTTAACTCTCTAAAAGTGTCTTGGGCTGTCTTGGGAGTTAGGGGGTCCTCTTCACTGGAGGATGGCTAGTAGTCGAGTATGATATAAGGAGGATGGTTTTTCTGGTACACATAGCCTCAGTTTCCTTATCTGTGAGATGGGGATAGTAATTTGTGAAAACCAAGTGAGATAATAATTTTGGGGGGGTGGGGCAATGGGGGTTAAGTGACTTGCCCAGGGTCACACAGCTAGTAAGTGTCAAGTGTCTGAGGTCGGATTTAAACTCAGGTTCTCCTGAATCCAGGGCCAGTGCTTTATCCACTGCACCATCTAGCTGCCCCCTATGAGATAATAATTGTAAAGCACTTAGCACAGTGTCTGGCACATAGTATGTGCTATATACATGCTATTATTATTATTATTATTATTATTATTATTATTATTAAAGGGAACCTTCCTAACAATTTGAGCCTTCTAAAAGTGGCCTGGGCTGTCTTGAAAGTTAGTGGGGTCCTCCACACTGGAGGATGGCTGCTTATCTGGTATACTATAAAGGAGATTCTTTTTCAGGTGGACCCTGAAGTCCTTTCCAACTCTGAAATTCTGAGTAATCACTAATTCAGACACGTGGTTTAAAAAGAATTACTGATGTGTGATGCCAAACATTTTCCCCCACAACAGGAAGAGAAGAGGCATCATGATATGGAGATTGGATTTGGGAGGAAGTAAACCCCGAGTCTGACCCCCCCCCCCCGTATGACACCTGCTAGCCATGTGACCCCTGGGCAAGTGTTTTAACCTCTCTGGGCCTCAGCTTCCTTCTAAGCAAACTGAGGGCTTTGGAATTGATCTCTAAGGTTCCTTCCAGTTCTAAATTGATGATCATATGAACCAAGGATTCTTAATCTGGAGTCCACGTATTCGTGATATGTGGATGGAATTCAGGGAATTTGTGAACTTGCATGGGAATTTAAAAATCACATCTTTATTTTCACTAACCTGTAACTAAAATTGATGTTTCCTCCAATTAAGAATTAAAAAAAAAAACCATCCTCCTCAGGAGGGATCCATACACTTCACTGGCTTGCCAGAGGGGGCCAACACATACACACATACGTTTATGAACTCTTGCTATGAACAATCTCTGATTTTATTATGCAAGTCAATCGGAAAGTATGACTGAAGAGACAACGATCCACTTGGAATGGAAGCCCATTTTCCCAGAGGGCTTCTGTTCCCTACAGTGCCCGCTCTCATTAATCCTCCCATCCTGGGCAGTCCTGACAGCATGGCTGTCTGCTAGGCTTCCAAGCATCAGGACAGAAGCTGCCCTAAGAAGAGGAAGGAAGGAGAAGGGAAGTCTTCAGGGAGAGGAGCTGGTACCTATAAGAGGAGAGCAAGATGCCGGGGATGTGTTGAAAGGGGCCAGGCTGGCAGGAGGAAGGTGAGAGACAAGGGAAGAAGAGCTGCACTCAGTCGGATCCTCCAGGAGGGATGGGGGCTCCTCCCCAGCATCCGGGCTCTCTTCTTCTCCATTCCCCACTTGTTGAGATTCTTCAGGCTGCTAAAGATGCTGCCTGGTGGCAAGCACGTCAAAGGCAAGGACCTCAGTAGGTCCCTGTGAAAAACCAAAGACCCAGGGAACCCCAGGGTCCAACATTCCACAGCAGAAGCAGAAGAATGTGACTTTGCTGAGGGCAGGGCCTGTTTTCCTTGTTGTCTTTTTATCCCCAGTACCTCTTCTGGTGCCCGCCCAGGGTGGGCTTTTTGAAGCATGTTGGATTTGGAACTGGGAAAACCTGGATATGAATATGCTCCTTCAGGGGCTGCTAGGTGGCGCAGTGGATAAAGCACTGGCCCTAGATTCAGGAGGACCTGAATTCAAAGGTGGCTTCAGACACTTGTCACTTACTAGCTGTGTGACCCTGGGCAAGTCACTTAACCCTCACTGCCCCGCAAAAACCAAAAACCAAAACGATTATACTCCCTCTGATACTGACCTGCCTGCTGGGCCATTGGCTCATAGATTTAAAGCTGGGAGAGATATCAGACAGAGGGCATCAAGTCCAACCCCCTCCTTTTTCAGATGGGGAAACTGAGGCAGTTTCTTGGGAGATGAAGTATCTTGCCCAAGGTAATGTAGATAGCAAGTGGCAGATCCAGGTCCTCTGACAATCCCATGCCCCTATTACAAAGATAATCAACTCTGAAAGACTTAGCAACTGATCCAAAACAATGATACGCTATACTTCCAAAGGACTCATGATGAAAAATGCTCTCCACCTCCAGAGAGAAAACAGAGCAACTCAGAGTGCAGATCGAATCACATTTTTTCTTTCTTTTTCTTTTTCTGGAACATGGCTAACATGAAACGATTTTGCGTGATTTCGTGTGTGTGTGCCCATTGGTGTAGTATTTCTTGCCTTCTCAGTGGGTGGGAGAAGGGGGAAGAAGGAAGAAAGGAAATTTGGAACTGAAAATAAAAATAAATTTGACTTTTAAAAAACCCTCAAAAACCCAAATCCCGTGCCTTTTCTACTGAACCATTCTGTAGTAAATTCCCTTTTCTGAGCCTCAGTTTCCTCATCTATAAAATGAGGTGCTTGTGGTACTTTACCTCAAAAGGTTTGTCAGGAGGCTCAAGTGAGGGTCAGCAAACAAGTGCTTTTCATTATTGTTAATTATTGTTATCATCAAAGAGTCAGATCTAGAATTGGAATGGACCTTGGAAGCCATCTAGTTCAACTCGATTTTATAGATGGGAAACTGAGGCCCCAGAGAGGCAAGTCAAGGGACTTGCCCAAGGTCACACAGGTAGAAAGTAGAAGAGCCGGGATGTCATCCCAGGGCCTCTGACCCCAAATTTGGTGTACTTTCCTTGCCCTTTAAAGGTTGATCACTACTAGAACTCCATTCTTTTGGGTCTCCAAAGTCTCCTATAAAATGCAAATGTCTTTTGCAGCAGATGGGAAGAAAGAAATCATTATGAGCCATTAACACCTTGGGCAGAATTATGACAAAGGGAGCTTAGAGCAAGGCCCTGTGGGAATGGGCTATAAGACTGAAGATTGGAAGAAGAGAGTCTCTGACAGAGACTGGATTAGGAATTTTACCACTTGGGAAAGCCCAATGACAAACCATACCCTGGGCTAGCTGCACAAAGTGTGCCCTCAGGAGGGTGGAAAAAGGTGAGGCTGGGGAGCTGGAGTTAAGAGCTAAGAAACAGGGCAGGGCAGGGAAGGAATTCACAGTAGCTCACTTGCTAGTAGAATCCATTTAAACTAACTATTCTTTCTAAATGCTAAACTCTGACATTTCTATGCTGCTGAAATCAGTATTTAAATTGGGCACTCTGGGACAAAGCCCCAGTCTTCCCACCCTAGTTATATCTCTGTTCACTGGACCGGAGGGTCTGGTAACTAGCAAGGGCATTTCTTCCTTTCAGGAGTACTGACAACCTGCAGCTAGAGTCTAGAGTGTACATTGCACTTGGGTTCTAGGTGAGTTTTTCATACCTGGAATCATCAATGTGTACCCATCAGTAGGTGGTTCCTGGAGATCCAGGTACCCAGAGTTGCCATGTAAATATTTGGAGAAGCCTAACTGTGAAGTTTATCCCCCAAATAAGATATGCCTTTGTCCAAAGTAAATTTGGAAGGGACTCTGATATAGTGTAGAATAACTTGGGGGATGGTGATGTCCTAATGACCAAATATCTTTCAGGCCAGTCTCCTAGCCTTCAGTGCCCCAAAGAAAAACAGCTGATAGGATGTACTATGGTTTGCAAAGCACTTTGTGTTCATGGTCTCCTTGAAGTCTCACAACCCCATGAAGTGGTCATCTCCATTTTAGAAATCAAGAAACTGAGGATGAGAGTGGTGAAATAATTTGTCCATGATCATAGAATGCGGAAGTGTCATCAGAGGTAGGATTTGAACCCAGGTCTCTTCTGATTCCCAGGCCAGTGCTCTTCTTGCCATTCTACATTGCCAAGGAAGGCACTGGACTCAGACAAAAGGACAGATCTGGGAGGGGGCTTAAGATCATTCTGTCCTAGGGGCAGCTAGGTATCACAGTGGATAAAGCACCAGCCCTGGATTCAGGAAGACCCGAGTTCAAATCCGGCCTCAGATACTTGACACTTACTAGCCGTGTGACCTTGGGCAAGTCACTTAACCCTCATTGCCCTGAAAAAAACAAAACAACAAAAAAAAGATCCTTCTGTCCTCCTTATCATCCTGCGCCTCAACAAGGGAGAGGGGACACCCCAAAGGTGACGCAGTCGGGTCAGAATTACAGCAGAGGACTCCTGGGCCCCAGGCTGGTGCTCTGTTAGCTATGCCAGCTCTAACACTGGCCATGTGCTTATGCCCACATAAGCCTCTTAAACTCTGCAAGTCTCCGTTTCTTCATCTGTGAAATAGGGGTAAATAATCTCTACACACTCCTTCACAAGAGGAAAACACTTTGTAAACCTGAAAGTGATTTATAAATGGGACTCATTGTTACTGCGCCATTTTCTGGTCTGACCCGCTGTTGACCCTGTTCCCGTCCCCCATGACTGTTCCTGGCTGGGAATTTCCATCAGGGACTGTTCTTGGGGACATAGCTCAGCTTGCCAAGTGCAGATATTGGGAGTGTTCTGGGGAGTGCCCTAGACCTCTTGGACCAAAGCTCATGACTCAAAGCAAGGTCAGGTTCCCCCTGATCTGTTTGTCTTCATCAAGCCTCATCACTGAACCCCGGGGGGGATGGTGGGCGTGGGGGTGGGTAGTGGAGGACCATTCTCAGGCTGCACTTCCTGGGTGGGGCAGGCAGAGTGAAAGAGGGAAGCTGATTTTAGTTTCACTGTACCCATGAGAAATACAGTGGGAAATGGAGATTTCTCAGACTCCCTAGACACAGAATTTCAGAGGAGGAGGAGACATCCCGGCCACCTACATAAGCAGGAATCCCCTCTACAATACGCCCCAAAGTGATCTTCCAGCCTTCCTCCCTGCCTCCCTAGATGGGGAACTCACTACCTCCCTAACTGGTCCATTCCACAGCTGGGCAGCTCTAATGTTTGGGCAGCTTTTTCCTAACATTCACCCCCAGCTCCTGGCCTTGACCTCTGGTATCAAACAGAATGAGTCTAGTCGCTTTTCCTCCATGTGACAGTCTTTCAAATACTCAGCGATCCCAAACTAATCTTCTCTTTTCTAGCCTAAACACCTTCAGTTCTTTAAAGGGCCTCAAGGCCCTTTGCCATTTTGCTTGCCCTCCTCGGTAAGGGTCAAATCAGATCAATAGGCATTTATTATTAATATATTATTACCATGTGTATAACATCCTGCCAAGCACTAGGAATGCTGAGGCAAGCAAAAATGAAGACACTTTCCCGATTGTCAGCGTCTCTCCTAGATGATGGTAGGCCGAACTAAACATATTACTGAGGTCGCGGTCTCTAATTGGGTCTTCTCCAAACCTGCTGTCTGAAGTCTAGTCTTTGCAAAGGTATCCATCCTCCGAAGGAAGCCTAACAAAGAAAGGGTCTTAAGATGAGGCACACCAGAAGAAACTTCGACCCATGCACCAACCAACCAACAGGTGGTGGATTGATTCAGTGGCATAAACTGTACACAAGGAAGTGAATTTAAGGTATATACCAAGTAATAGAAAGTAGATTCAAGAGAAAGAGAGAGAGAGGAGACAGAGACAGGCAGACAGAGAGACACAGAGAATTCTAATCCCTAAGAGAAACCAGGAAAGGTCTAATGGAGGGGGTAGCATCTGAGCTGGGCTTTGATAGAAGTTAGGGATTGTAGGAGGCAGAGGCGAGGAGGGGTCCATCCCAGAGGCAGAGGATCATGTAGGTGGGGGATAGAAGTTTGTGTAGAGAAAGATTGTGCAGCGCCCCTTGGAACATCCAACCTACTGGCCACTATAGCTTTGCCTACTGTATCCTTGAACTTCCCAGCCAGCATGCCTTCTGCATCCTCACTCTAATGGAAGTTCGTCTCTCCTCTGAGGATACGATATCCCTTGCAGCCATTTCCATTAGGGGCCATCCCTCCCACTTCCCCTGACTCACAATGTGGAGGGGATGAGGGATGAGCATAGTCATTGGTCTCTATTGGAGATTCTGGACCACTTCTCTACCACTGTCTCCTTTAATGGTACAAAGAATGCATTCAGATTCCAGTAGGTAGCATCTCTAATCCCATTGGAAGCGTTAGAAAATTAGAAAAGCCACCCGATGGGTTATAAAATGAATTCCTTATACCCCATCTAATATGCCTTCTTAGAGCAGAATGGTATTTCCCAGACAGTAACCACACACCCGTGCAGGTCTGAGTTTGTCATCCTGGGCCACTACCTGTCATCTTGACTTTTGTCCTGCCACTGGACTTGAATGAGTCTGGAGGGGACAACGAAGCTTCTGACTTTGCACAGCTCTGGCTCACTTATGTCTGATTCACACACAAGTCAAGACATGACCCTTTCATTGGTCCTTTTTGAGAAGAATGAACAACAACTTGGCCAACAAGGACCAAATCATGATAGGTTCTGTCTATCACCATCAGACCAAATGGGTCCCTTATTGCTTCTGTGGGTAATGGATATATGTACAGAGATGGTCCATGTGGGGTCCCAGTCGGGGAAACACTGGAGGAAGCATCTGATGGAAAGAACACTGGAATTGGAACCTGGGTTCCGATTCCATTTCTGTTAAATTACTGTGTGAACTGAATGAACCTCTCTGAGCCTCAGTGTCATTACCAATAACATGAGAAGGACCAGGTTATGTCTTATATGCTTCCCAACTTGAAATCTCTGGTCTTAGGCAGTCTGTTCAGTCCATCTGAACTACTCTCTTCCCACCCATTCTAACCACCTATTCAATAATATTCCCATATAAAACCTTTCCTCTGAACCTTTAAGGCCCCTGCACATCACCATTCAGCAATTCCTTCCATTTTGCCTCTTCTATTGGTCAGGGGTGGCTGTGAGGATGACATGGAGCAAGGAAGTGTCATTACCACGATGGATGACAGAATTAGGGCCCCCAAAGATCTCAGGAAGCTGGAATGCAGAGTCAAATCTGATAAAGTGAAATGAAATGGGAATAAAAGCTGAGCCCACTTGGGTTTAATTGACTATGTAAATTTAGGGTAATGGAAGGCCAATAAGGCTATACTTCTCACATAAAGAGTCTAGGGGAGAACTGCTCCAACCTGTCTTTAATATCCATGTCAAACGAGGCAAGAAAAATCACTAAATTTTTCATACCCTTACTCTAGCACATACTCCAAGAAGGTCAAAGATAGAGACAAATGAGTAGCCATTATTGGTATAGGGCTTTAAGATTTGCAAAGGGCACTACTTTACAAATTATACACATACTATACTATTATGCACCTATAAAATCTCATGTTCCTCGCAACAACCCTGTCGGGTAGGTGCTTTTGCTATTACCACCACCCCCCATTTTACAGATGAGGAAACTGAGGCTAAGACTTGCTCTGCATTACACAGCTACTTAATGTCTGAGGAAGGATTTGAACTCGGGTCTTCCTGACTCCAAATCCATAATTCTCTTGGCCATTCCACCTAGCTACCACTAGAAACAAAGGTTCCATAGATACCCAAATGTGGCTAATAAGCACCATTTTTTTTCCGTAGTAGTGGTAAAGAACTGAAAACAAAGTCAATGCACATCAACTGGGGAGTGACTAAACAGTCCTTATAGGAAATGACAAATAGGAAGAATTCAGAAGGACAACCAGAAGAGCTACAGGAACTGATGCAGAAAGAAATCACCAGCAGGACAACGGTCACCATGACTACAGGAATGCAAATGAGCCCTTCATTTCCAAGGGACTAAACCTTGGGTCACTGAAAATCCAGTATCAATTCTGGAACACAGACACCATGCTTCTCTCCCTCTTGGCTGAGGGCTAAGGGGCTACTAGGCCAGAATGTTTTATATTATGTCAGACCTGGGCACCGTATGGCGTGTTTTGTTCAATGACTTGCTGTTACTGTTATGAGGGAGAGTTCAATTTGGAGGTGGAGGGAGGGAATTTTCCTAAATGATGTAGAAACAAAAGGCATCAGTGAAGTGGATGGAAAGAAAAAAAGATACTCATCACTAAATGTTTGTCAAGTGGCTACCACATGCTATGCACTATGCTAGGTGCTAGGGATGGAAAGACAAGGATGTAATTCCCACTCTGGCAGCTGTGTGGAAGATGGATTGGTGTAAAGAGAGAGCTGAGTTAGGGAGAGCTATTAAGGGCCTATAATAATGGTCCAGGTGAGAAGCGATGAGGGCTTGAGCTAAGGTGATTACTAGGTGAGCAGAGAGAAGGTAACAGGTAGGAAGGATGCTGTGAAGTTCAAATTGGAAAGAGAGGGAGACTGACTGGCTAGGTGGGGTAAGAGGAGTGGGTAAGGAGAAGGTGGGTACCTGGGAGGGTGGTGGTATCTTTGTTAGAAACAGGGGTGTCAGTCTTACAAGAATGAATGTTGAAAACTATATTTACATGTAATTGGAAAAAATAAAATACTATTAAGATGGGGGAAGGGCAGCTAGGTGGTGCAGTGGATAGAGCACCGGCCCTGGAGTCAGGAGTACCTGAGTTCAAATCCAGCCTCAGACAGCTAACATTTACTAGCTGTGTGACCGTGGGCAAGTCACTTAACCCCAATTGCCTCACTAAAAATTAAAAAAAAAAAGATGGGGGAAGAGGGGGTATCTAAAAGAGGTGTGGGTTTGGGGATAAAGATGATGAAAAAGAACATACAAAGACAAGAAGACATATACAAGATGCTGGAAAATTTTTTTTTAAAAGAAAGAGATCTGGGGGTCTTAGTGAACTGAAGGCTCAGTATGATTTAACAGTACAACTGAGTAGCCTGGAAGACATCTGGTCCAAGTGTTACCTCCACAATAACCCTGATAAGTGTCCATTCAGTCCCTTCCTTAAAGGCACTTGACACTTACTAGCTGTGTGACCCTGGGCAAGTCACTTAATCCCCATTGCCCTGCAAAAAAACAAAACCCTTCCCATTCTTCAAGACCAAGGTCTTCCTGACTTTGAGCTAGATCCCAGTCCATTAGGCCACACTGCCTCTCAAATAATAACAACAACAACAACAATACTGGACATTTCCATAGTTCTTTAAAGTTAAGAAAAAGCACTTTGCTTATATGATTCTATTTGTGCTTCACGACAAACCCTGAGAGGAGGCACTGAAAGTGTCATGATCCCCATTAAAAAAGATTGCTGCTCTAGGGGAGGGGGGAGGGAGGGAGAAAAATCTGAAATTGTAAAGCATGTATAAACAAAAGTTGAGAACTATCTTTACATGTAACGGAAAAAATAAAATACCTCATACATTAAAAAAAATAAAGAAAGAAGGCCTATAATTCCCCTCAAAAAAAAAAAAAGATTGCTGCTTTTCTCTTTGAAGTAGAAATGAAAATGCTTCCTCAAAGCCTATCGCTGGTTCCATGTGTTGGTTCTGGTTTTTTATTCTGAATTTTAAAAATATATATTCCCCATTTTACAGATGAAGCTGAGATTTAGAGAAATGAAGAGATCTGCTCCTGGCATTATTTGAACACAGGCCTTCCTAATTCCAAGTCCAAACCCCTCCCCCTGTGCCACATTGCTCCTGGGGGCTGGGGCCATGTCACCTATGCTTTCTGTACACAGAAATTGTGGCTAAAGCATAGGATGCTTTCAGAAACCTTTTCCCCCTTCTTTCCAAGCTAGACTTTTTTTCACCACAATGTTTTCTGCCTAATTTTTTTTCCAAAAAAATGTTTGTGTTGACTATGCCTACTGTTATATTTGGTTAATACTTCTTTGAATTGTCCGATAAAGCTTAGTTTTTTTTTTAATTTAGGACTATTGAATATGTAGATTTGTGAAATTATTATAATATGTTCAGATATGCAGAGTCACACAATGCACTGGAATTGTTCAATGTAATTAAAATTTGAAAAGATCTGAATATAATAAAGTCCAAAATTTAAAAGGCTTTTTTTTTTTTTTAGTGAGGCAATTGGGGGGTTAAGTGACTTGCCCAGGGTCACACAGCTAGTTGTAACGATTAGAATGACGCCACCTGCTGGAGACTTACTGTAGAAGAGTTCCGCCCATGAAGTGAAGGTCTTTGAGGGCAAGACCAGGAGTCTTTTCTTTGGCGTCAGGAAGTGACACGGGCTAGTGGGAGGAGGAAGGAAGAGACTGGCGCTCGCTCTGACGCTCTCTCCTGGGGACTCTGGCGGAGAAGGGAGCTAGAAATGTGCTCTCCCTTTAATAGATAGGACTCCGCTTCTTTTGCCATGGAAGGGTATATATTTTACAGAAATGTAGAAGTAAGCAGCAAGGTATTGATATGAGTATTGGGGATTTTAGATATCGGAATCAAAAGTGTTCTAACTTTACTCAGAGTATTAATGTCAGTTCAGAGGTTACATAGGATTTCTATGCTATTACATATACATTTTGAAATTAATGGTATGGGTTTATTTTCATAGAGATTTTCATGCTTTTGAGATTGTGTCTTATACTTAGTTTTTAAAAGGAGAGTATTTGTAAAAGCTTTTTATAGTCATGTGATCAAGTTTATATTTTATAAGACTCCTATTAATATTAAGTTCATATTCATTTAGATTTCCCTAGTTTGAATTTCATTGTCTTTTATTATTCCACGTGTATTTTCTTCTATTCATTCATCTATCTAATTTTGCAAGATGGTTTTGATTTCATAATACAATATTAATTCTAGGAGTATTGTGCTCCCATATTCTGAGTTGTTTGTTTTTGTTATTTTTTTTCTCAACTGATTATTTGATCAAACTCTTTAACAGATGATGCAAAAAGTGATGAAACAAAGATAAAAATTATTTTTAAAAATTAATATCGCAGCAATTGTCTTCTCAATTACTCTCCATAAGGGGGGGGACTATAATAATAATATAATTTTAAAGAATGGTTCAATTTTCGTTTTATTATATGTTTCATGTGTAACAACTAAGATTCTGAATTCCCTTAGACATGTTTTTGAGAACTTTCATTGTTTGATTTGATTATTGATAAAGCTATTTTAAAGTTGTGTTAAGCTCAATTTTGTAGGAAATTTTCCTGGCTGATTACCAGCATCCACACATCAACCCCTGAAAAGATTTCCATTCCACGACTACACCTAGAGGACATCTGAGAAAAGACATTCAGAGACTTTACATGAACAGTTTTGATTTGTTGTTGTTTTTTCTTTTCTCTTTCTGTTATAATATACACCATCTGTAACATGTACTCTCTGCAGAGGCCCTCCCTTTGCAAGACCAATGTCAAAGTGTCGGTTCATGAGGACAAAAAACTGCCCCTCTGGACAAAACTTTCCTCTCTCCCTTTTCTATATTGTTATTAACATATTGTTAGTTAGCATAGGTTATTATATTCTATTATTTTTGACTGTTTCATCAAGGAAACATACCATTTCTTGAGGAAACAAAGCGGGGAACTGTAACGATTGGAATGACACCACCTGCTGGAGACTTACTGTAGAAGAGTTCCGCCCATGAAGCGAAGGTCTTTGAGGGCAAGACCAGGAGTCTTTTCTTTGGTGTCAGGAAGTGACGCGGGCTAGTGGGAGGAGGAAGGAAGAGACTGGCGCTCGGTCTCACTCTTTTTCCTCTGGACTCTGGTGGAGAGTGGAGCTAGAAATGCGCTCTCCCTTTAATAGATAGGAATCTAGGCCTTTTTCTCTCTCTTTACCAATTCTATTCTCCTTAATAAAATACTTAAAAGTCTAACTCTTGCTAAAGCTTATAATTTATTGGCGACCACTCATTAGATATTTTAGACAGTTTAGCTAGAATTTTAGCCCTTAACATAGTAAGTGTTAAGTGTCTGAGGTCGGATTTGAACTCAGGTACTCCTGACTCCAGGGCCAGTGCTCTATCTACTGCGCCATCTAGCTGCCCCCTTAAAAGGCTTTTAAAAAAATCTTCACAACAACCCTGAGAAATAGGTGCTGTTATCACATCCATTTTACAGTGGAGGAAACTGAGGCAAACAGAAGTTAAGTGACTTGTCCAGGGTGAAGGGACTCCCCCCACCATAACAGCTGGTCCAGCACTGGGTATACAACAGAGGCTTCAGAAGTATTTGTCTGATGACTGTGCAAACACAGCAAATGCTGCCAAGTCCGGCTTCCCGGAGATGTCACCAGGATCCACATGAGAGAATAGTTGTCGAAGGGCCCTGGGAAATGTCAGCAGGCCTCCTATGAATGCCGGGCATTGTCATTAAAGGGGGATCGTTGCTGGGCCAGCCCATCCTTTTATTCACAGAAATATGGCAATAATCTCCCAACATTCAAAAGGGCTCTTTTGATGGATGATGGGGACCTGAATCAGCAAGAAGTACAGGTCCTTTGAACAGCCGGCTGCCATGAAGTTGAGACTGATCTGGGAGGCTTAAAACACAGAGAATAACCAAGTAGGCTCAGGGATCACCCCCTGCCAGTTCTTGGAGAGGCTGATGGGTGCTGTAGCATGTTGTAGTAAAGAATGCCCGTGAGACCTGGGTTCTAATCCTACCCCTGACACTTATTGACTGTGTGATCATAGGCTAGTCGTTTATTAAACCTCTCTGGACTCAGTTTTCTATCTGTAAAGTGAGAGGGTTGGACTGGATGACCTCAAAGGTCCCTTCCAGCTCTAAATGTGTGAGCCTTTGCACATATGATTATGTTTGATAAGGCATGCAGCTTTCTATACCTATAGTCCCCCACCTCTCTTTGGAAAGGAAGGAAGTAGCTAGGATCTAGTTCATCTGCCCCTGGTGGTTGAAACTCCCAGGGAAACTAAGTATTCTTTTACGGTTTCCTCACTTTTCCTGGCGCTCAACTCCTGTGACCCATCTCTGTCTATCTCCCTCCTCATAGCACACCATTCATATATCATAGCAGCATATACTGAGGCCAAATGCCTTGTTGCTGGGCAGGTTGTACCTGCTCTTTGTAACTCATGGGCAATGCCAGGGCCCTTCTACTCTCTGCTCTCCCAAAGTCTGTCCAAACTCCTTTTCATTGCTCCTATGACACTCTCTATCCATCTTCCATCCCCTTCTCCTTTTGCCTTCAGTCTTTCCCAACACTATGGTCTTTTCCAATGATTCCTTGTCTTCTCATTATGTGGCCAAAGTATTTTAAGCTTTGGCTTCAGTATTTGACCTTCCAGTAAGTAGCCTAGATTAATTTCTTTAAGCATTGACTGATTGGATCTCCTTGCTGTCCAAGGGACTCTCAAAAGTCTTCTCCAGCACCATGATTTTGAAGCATCAATTCTATGGTGCTCAGCTTTCCTTCCAGTCGAACTCTCTCAGCCATACATGGCTACTGGGAAAACCATCACTTTGACCATACAGACCTTCTTCGGCGAGGTAATGTCTCTGCTTTTTAGTAGCTGTCCAGAATTGCCAGAGCTCTCCATCCAAGGATCAAGTGACTTAATTTCATGGCTGCAGTCACCATCTGCAGTGATCTTGGAGGCCAAGAATATAAAATCTGACATTGCCTCCATTTCTTCTCCATTTGCCAGAAAGTGAAGGGACCAGTTGCCAAGATCTTAGTTTTTGTTTTTTTAATGTTAAGCTTCAAGCCAGGTTTTACAATCTCCTCTTTCACCCTCATTAAGAGGCTTCTTAATTCCTCTTCACTTCACTGAGTGCCTAAATGCTCAGGCCAAGGAGCGTTTTTTTTGGGGTGGGGCAATGAGCGTTAAGTGACTTGCGCAGGGTCACATAGCTAGTAAGTGTCAAGTGTCTGAAACCATATTTGAACTCAGGTCCTCCTGAATCTAGGGCTGGTGTTTTATCCACTGTGCCACCTCTGCGCCCCGCAGGAGCATTCTAAAGGCTCTATTTCTGGCGTGTGAAGATCAGCTGAGACCTCTTCTCAGATCAGCTTGTTAGGAAGGCCTGCTCTATCCTTTGTAAACACCCTTTGAGGGCATCAATATTCATGCTGACAATCTCTCTAGCAATTCCTCAGCATCTTCAGCTCCACCCCACTCCATCCTTAGCAGGTCTATCTGCTACCTTATCGAGGAACCACTTGAGAGTTCTCTTCCTGTATAGAATTAATTGTTATTTGGGGGTTTTATGACCCCATCTTTTGGCTAGAATTTTAAAATCCCTGGAGGGTGCGCACTGGCCTGGGGCTCAGGCCAGCACCTCTGCAAACCGCTGGCACCTCATGTCATCACCACTTGCCAACGCCTACATGGGCCTGGAAAAATTATAATGACTGGAAGCCCAGTGAGAGCAGTCATGTGTCTGTCAGAGCGGCCAGCCAATTGGCTTAGAGCTGTGTGTGGTCAGCCTGGGGTCTGCTGGAACGAAAGGAGGTTTTTCATCATTCTAGCTTGAAGCTGGAAGGTGACAGGACACTGCTGTGTGTTCTCAGCTGATTCCTGGGCGGTGGTGTTATTCAGGTTGTATTATTTCCCTTTCCCCATTTTATTTCCTTTCCCTTAATCCTACTGATCCAGTTTGTGGGGTTTTTGTTATTGTTGTTGTTGTTGTTTTGTTTTGTTTTGTTTTAGTGAGGCAATTGGGGTTAAGTGACTTGCCCAGGGTCACACAGCTAGTAAGTGTGTGTTAAGTGTCTGAGGCCGGATTTGAACTCAGGTACTTTTGACTCCAGGGCAGGTGCTCTATCTACTACACCACCTAGCTGCCCAAGTTTGTGTTTTTTTAAGTTCGTTCTTGTTAAATAAATCCTGCTCTATTTTGAGGGAGGCTGTCAGTCTCCTTCCTTGCCCCAATATTGCAGCGAGCTGCCTAGCTAACACTCCCCAATTAAAAATTGGTCCCTATATTCCCAAGGAGGCTTCTGGGTGAGGTGGTCCAGGGGACTGAGATGAGAATAGGAGGGAATGTGAGTGTTGTGAATTAGGGGCACCTGATAAGCCAGTGGAGGCCTGTGAAGCTTTGGCAATGACCCACTACTTGATCTAGCCATGCTGATCTGCCTGTAGGACACATCTCTTGTAACTGCTGTTATCACATTTGTCACATCCCATGGACCCATGTCTGTGTACCTAACTTCCCTTGCCTTAAGGAAAGATTCTCTCTAACTCATAATACTCCCATTACATCATCTTCCTGTCCCTGGATTAACTCACCCAGAAATCTCCTTGGGAAGAGAACTTTTGGGGGATCTTATCTTTATACTTTTATCCCCAGAATCTGGCACAGTGGCCTGGCACATAGTAGGTACTTAATAAATGCTTGTTGATTGATTGTGGTGCCACTTACTACATGAGGCCTTTCCTTATACCAAATTTAGTCAGTTTTGCTTTATATTTCAGATTTCTTTACACGTATAAAAATTGTTTACCCCAGTTGCATGTAAGCTCCTTGAAGGCAGAAACAGTTCTGTTTTTATCTGGCAAAATGTGCTTAGCACATCCTGTGGTAGAGAGGATGCCATCCTTACAAGAGATTCCTTCCAACCCTGGCGTTCTGTGATTCTGAGCTGGACCTAGAAGGTCCTGCTGGCAGGTGGGCACCTTGGCACTGCCTACTGACCTACTCCCTTTACTCCTCCCAAAGAGGAATGGGAGATTTGGTGCCACCAATAACCGATGCCTGATGATGCAGATGATAACCAGAAAAGAAAACTCTCTCTCCCTCTCCTTCTCTCTCTCTCTCTCTCTCTCTCTCTCTCTCTCTCTCTCTCATATTATTCATATAGCACTTTAAGGCTCACAAAAAACTTATCTCATTTGATCCTCACCATGACCCCATGAACTAAGCACTATTATTGTTGGAGACACAGTGGATAGTACACTGGGCCTGGCTTACTATGAGCTCAAATCTGGCCTCAGGCACATTACTGTGTGACCCTGGGCAAGTCACTTAACCTCTGCTTGCCTCAGTCTACCAGAGAAGGAAATGGTAAACCACTCCCCCATCTTTGCCAAGAAAAGCCACAGACGGTCTGGTCCATGGGCTCACAAAGAGTCAGATATAACTGAACAACAACAACAAAACTATTATTATCATCCTCCTCATCTGACAGATAAAGAAAGTGCCAGGTTAGGGGACTTGCCCGGGGTTACACAGCTAGTAAGCGACTGAGGCAGGAGTGGAATTCGAGTCTTCCTGACTCCAGTCCTATGAGCTATCTCTTATGCCAATTATTCCAAAATATTAGTAACAGCACTTTTTGTAGTATCAAAAACCTGGAGGCAAAGTTAATCTCCAAGGTGACATGACTTTCCTGACTATTCTTTCTAGCACTGGCTTCATCTTTTCTTATTCCGCAGGATATACTGGAGGGAGAGTCTGCATGCTCCTTGCTCCCCATTACCACTTGCTAATGCCCCCCACCTCTGCAGCCAACATTGCCCTCCCCCTCCTATTACCTTGTATTTATTATGTATAGATTTTGCCTTTCCCATAGAATATAAACTCCTTGAGGGCACGGACTGACTCATCTTGTCTTTATTTCCCCAGTGTACCTAGAACAAAGTAGGTATTTAATCAATGCTTATAGATTGACCCAATTGACTGATAGGCTCAGCCAGTCCAACTTCAGGGCCAAAGCGTGTCCCTGAAGGTCAGGCTGAGTCATGGAGTCCATGTCCTATTCACTTGTCCACCAGGGCCATTTTGCCACCTTCCTTGCTGCTCCCAGCCTGGGGCTAGGCTGTCTTAATTAGTGAGATGGAGAAAATAGCTTCTTTGGAGGATCTTCGGGTGGAGAGCACACTTGGCTTAGGGAGGCATCCTCTGGGACTCGTGGCTGCTTCCTTCCTTCCAGATGTATGAGGCTTGTTGACAAGTCGCCGGCCTTCTTGTCTGACATGGCAGATCCTTGGCACTGGGGTTCCTCTGCCTCCAAGTGGGACCGCAGAGATCTGTGCCATCTCAGCCACTGGGCTTTGCTTTTCATTGCAGAAAGCGACCTTGCTGCTGGGAGACCTTAAGGGCCTTTATCCCGGAGTCCAGAAAAGACTTTGACAATATCCATCAGGCTAAGACGGTCAATCAAGGGGCCTGACCACTCCCCCAGCATCGAGGGTCTATAACTGATTCTAATAACCCTTTCTACCTGCCCCTTACCTCCCAGCCAAATTTACATTGGAAAGAAATGGAGCTCAAGGGGCAGGTTCTTAAGGGACTCTCTACCCTCATCGGGGATAAACTGATCAAATTAGAAAACACCCTTGTCGTCACACGGTGATATAAGTGAATCAAAGGGGTCGTCAGTTCCCCCTCTCCCTCCCCATACACTCAACATAAAGATGATAATGTATCTGACCCATCATCATCAAGTCGGCACATTTTCCATACACATCAAGGAACCCAAAGAGGTCAGGGAGTGAGGGACCCAAGTGATATTGACACAGCTTCCCTTTCAATAAACTATAATCTCCTTGAGGACAGGGACTGTTTCCTGTGGATCTTGGTATACCCATTGCTTAACCCAGTCTACAGAGCTCTAAAGCGTGTGGTTTCCTGGGCTTAGAAAACAAATCTTTAAAGGATGCAGTTGCCAGCCAAGGAAGAAAACAAGCCTTCCCCGAACCTGGGTTTTGGACCACAGTGCCCAGCACAAGGACAAAACCATGCGGAAAACCAGTGACCTCTAGTGGTCAAAGCTCCACACTGCAGGCAGGAATCAACGGGAGCTGTTTAACTTCAAGTATGAAATGCTTGCATGCACCCCACCCCCTCGATCCCACAGCCTAGGCATGGTCTTAGAATCACTAGATTAGGCGGGTTCTGAGGCTTACCAGTTGTGTGCCTTTGAGGAAGCTGACAAATGACTCGGCCTCTCTGAGATGATGTGGAAAATGCTGGAGCCCAGTCAGGGAGCAGCTGGGTTACCCTGGGCAAATGACGTCACTTCAGTTTCCTCATTTGTAAATAGGGATAAAAATATGTCCCTTTGCCCTACAGGGTTGGGCTTCTTCGGGGGGGGGGGGGATGAAAAAAGTGTTTTGTAAACTTGAAAGCCTTGGAGACTTGAGTTGTTATTAATAATGTAAACCTACACTAAGGTCCTCTGAGGCCCTGTCTCGGTCTAGAGGTGACCCTAGGGTCTCAGAGGCTATTCTGGTGGAGTAGCAATTTTAGCAGCTTCTAGAACTGAGACTTTAAGCATGGGAGTGAAATGAGTAGAACCGAGAGAACACTGTACACAGTATAAACAACACTGTGTGATGATCAATTGTGATAGACTTAACTCTTCTCAGCAGTGCAATGATCCAAGACAATCCCAAAAGACTGATGGTGGAAAATGCCATCTACATTCAGAAAAAAAGAACTGAATGCAGACTGAAGCATAGTATTTTCACTGTGGTTGTTGCTTTGTTGTTGTTGTTTATTC
The DNA here is from genome assembly GCF_019393635.1 of Dromiciops gliroides. Taxonomy (NCBI): domain Eukaryota; kingdom Metazoa; phylum Chordata; class Mammalia; order Microbiotheria; family Microbiotheriidae; genus Dromiciops; species Dromiciops gliroides. Next base: position 598,063,747 of record NC_057863.1, read on the forward strand.
TTTTTTTTTTAATTAATTAATTATTTTTTTTAGTGAGGCAATTGGGGTTAAGTGACTTGTCCAGGGTCACACAGCTAGTGTCAAGTGTCTGAGGCCAGATTTGAACTCAGGTTCTCCTGACTCCAGGGCTGGTGCTCTATCCACTGCGCCACCTAGCTGCCCCTGTTGTTTATTCTTTCTTGCATTTTTTTTCTTTTTGTTCTGATCCTCCTCTTACAACATGACTAATGTGGAAATAGGTTTAACACGATTGTAATTTATAACCTATATCAGATTGCTTGATGGCCTTGGGAAGGGAAAGGGAAGGAAGAGTAGGAGAAATATTTGGAACTCAAAGAAATATCTTTATGTGTAATTGGGAAAAAAATGAAAAATTAAATAAAATTTTAAAACAAACAAACAGAAAAGACTTTAAGCATGGGCCCAGATTGTGTGACTGTTGTCCAAGGATTTGGCTAGTAGAGACATAACTATGGCACATTTGAGGGGGCAGGGTAGTGTCCAGATATGTCCCTTCATCTATAAAAGGGTCTCTCAGTGTGGAAATGCCCTTTTCTGATGCAAAGTGGCCAGTGCAACTTAGGAGTCTGAGAGAATTGCCTGCAGCGGGGGTGGAGTGGGGGGTTCAGGGACTGAGAGGTCTAGAGACTTGCCTATGTTCCCAGCAATTATGCATCAGAGGCTTGAAGCAGCTGGTGTTCCTGACTTCAAGGCTAGCCTTGTAGCCACACTACCCCTTTGCATGCTGTAAGTGTGTAATTAATGCTTGTTGAATTAAATCAGATTCTGGTTTGTGGATCAGGGGTTGAGAAGGAAGATGTTTGTCTGGGAATGGGTTATAAGAGAGCATCCTAGTAGATGACATCATGAAAAGTCTCAAGAGATGAAGTTCATGAAATCCTGGGTGTGTACCAGCCCGTGAAGCTGACTAAACTGAACCTTCCACCTCATTTTCATCTCTCCCCCCACCCACCCCAGTACATGTTAGCTTGAGGGCAGAGATTTTTTCATTTTTGTCTTTAATCTCCAGTGTCTAAAGTAGCCATATTAGTAGTATATTAGGCAAATTTTGTTGAATTGAATCAAATTGAATTCCCTGGTTGGGGATGGGGGGGGGAGTCGGGGGTCAGGAGATGTGCTTTTAACTGAGAAATCCCTGCATAGAAAGGGATGGGAGCCACACAGGACCAGCTGGAGTCAAGAGGCCAGAAGATGAATTATTTACCTCCAAGGGTCAAAGACAGGAAATGTCTACAGGAGAAGCTGGGTCACAACCAGGAATCACAACCTGATAGAAGGGGGACAAGTGAGAGATGTCATCTACCTCCAGCAGTCTGGAACCCGTCTAGCAGTCTGGAACCCGGCAGGTAATGGGGGATTGAGCTAGATAAAAAGCCGTCCCAATCTGTTCCACTATAATGGGCTTTTCTGTCTGCAGTTTCCAGTTCCTGCTCCTCACAAAATGTAAACTTCACAAGAGCAGAGGCTGCTTTTTGTTTTGCTGGATGAAAGAAGGAAGCATTTTATAAGGACTTAGTATGTGCTAGGTACTATCACTGTAAGATATTGTCTCATTTGATCCTCACCACACTGGGGGGTAGGTATGATTATCATCCTCATTTTATAGGTGGGAAAAGGAAAGCAGACAAAGGTTAAGTGACTTAAGCGACTTAAAGATTTGAACCGGATTTCAACCCAGATCTTCCTGACTCAAAGCCCAAAGCCCTATCCACCGAGCCACCTAGCTACCTTTGCCATTGAACTTGGAGTCATGAGATCCAAGTTCATTAACAATAGCTAACATTTATATAGCGCTTAGTATGTGCCGGGTAATGTGCTGAGTTCCATATTATTATTATTATTATTTTGCGGGGCAATGAGGGCTAAGTGACTTGCCCAGGATCACACAGCTAGTAAGTGTCAAGTGTCTGAGGCAGGATTTGAACTCAAGTCCTTGTGAATCCAGGGCCAGTTCTTTATCCACTGTGCCACCTAGCTGCCCCCTGAGTTCCATACAATTATTATCTCATTTGATCCTAATGACAGCTCCGGAGGTGGGTGCTACTGTTATCACAATTTTACAGATGAGGAAACTGAGACAAACCAAGGTTAAGTGACTTACCCAGGGTCACAGAGATGGTAAGTATCTGAGGCTGGATTTTAATGCAGGTCTTTCTGACTCTAGGCCCAGTCACCTAGCGACCCTCCCCACGGAACCCTGGGCAAGTCATTTAACCTCTGTGAGCCTGTTTCCTCATCTGTAAAATGAGGGGGTCGTCTTATATAACTTCTGAGGTCCCTCTATCTGTGAGTTTATGAGCCTTTGAATTCCTCTCATAGGCGCTGTGGACAAAGTAGGCTTTTAATCAATACTTCTTAAATTGGAGTAAAGGCAATACAAGGTATAAGGCAAAAGGTCCTTCATGCTGGTGCAGGTGGTTCGCTCCCAATCCAGATCGGCCTATACCTGCCAAACAAGGGTATCACCGAGAGGCAGTGGCAAAGCCAGGCCTGGGTGATGCAGCAGGCAGCGATACTCATGGCATATTTGGAGGACAAGGAGACTAGAAGGGAGGAGGATCCCTGCACTTGCCAAAGGTCACACAGCTGGCTGGTTCATCATAGCATCCTCTGATGCAGCCTGCCAAGGGGCCCATGGTGAATCGGTGGAAGCCTGTGAGCAGACTGTCATCACTCGGCGATTCTTCTCCCTGACTTTATATAGGAGATCTTCCTGGGCAGAGGGACACAATGCTCCAGAGGCAAAACAGCAGCCTTTGAGTACTTCCCAGGGTTTTGGAGTCAGGCCTGGTGTGGGGCAGGCCATGAGGCTGAGCACAGCCCAGAGACATCTGCTATCTCCAAGACCCATGTCATATACAGTTGAAGGCTGGTCAAGATATGTGCTTGTGACTTCATGTTCTCATTCCCAGGGTCATCTCTCCCAAGGGGACTTTGAGCTTCAGGCCAAAGGTCCTTTATACTGGTATAGTTGATTCCCTCCCAATTCCGCTATCACAAAGTAGTTCTGCCTACAGTTTCCTTCTTTAAAGATGAGGAAATGAAAGCAAAGGACATCTCGGAACCAATACATCTAAGGCTTGAAAAGGACCTCAGTGTCTACTTAGCCTAAACCTCTATTGTTGTCATTTAGTTGTTTCGGTTGTGTCCTACTCTTTGTAACCCCATTTGGGCTTTTCTTGGAAGAGATACTGGAGCGGTTTGCCATTTCCTTCTCCAGCTCATTTTATAGATGAGGAAACTGAGGCAAACAGGGCGAAGTGACTTGCCCAGGGGCACATCTAAAGCCAAGTTTGAACTGCACTCCATCCACTGGGCCACCTAGCTGCCCTAGCCCAAACCCTTACCTGACCAGTAATTCTTTCTCTAGCATCCTTGACAAGGGGTCCTCCACTCTGTATTTTAGAGTCCAGCATATAAGGAACATTTTCTCTTAAGTCCTAGAATCATAGAATGGAAACTCTTAAAGGGACCTCAGAGACCACCTAGTCCAGGGATTCTTAACCTTTTTTAGGTCACAACTCCTTCTACAGTCTGAGGAAGCCCAGACTCCCTATAATCATGTTTGTAAATGCATAAAATAAAATATTTACAATTAAAGGAAACTAATCCCATTGAAATACAGTGAACAAAATATTTTTAAAAACAGAAGTTCCCCAACCCTAGGCTAAGAACCCCTACTCTAGGTACCCCTAGACCTGACCAAGAATTCTCTCTCCAGCATCCCTGACAAGAGGCCATTCAGTCGCTGCCTGAATAGTACCAGTGAGTGAGATTCCCCCACCTCTCTAGGCAGCCTGTTTCACTTTGGGACAGTTCTAATTAGGGTTTCTCCTTAAAATAAGTCTGGCACATAGTAGGTGCTTAATAGTTGCCCATTCCTCTTCCTTTCCTTTTTCCTTTTTTCTCTTTCTTTTCCTTCCTTCTTTCCTTCCTTCCTTCCTTCCCTCCCTCCCTCCCTCCTTCTCTCCCTCCCTCCTTCTCTCCCTCCCTCCCTCATTCCTTCCTTCCTTCTTCCCTTCTTTCTTTCCTTCCACTCATTGCTTTTCTTTTTTCCTTTCTGGGGCCAGGGGGAACCACCCTAATCCCTCTTCCACATAGCAGCTCTACACATAAGTGAAGTCAGTAAGCAAGTCTACCCAAGTCTTCTCTTCTCCAGATTAAACATCTCCAGTGTCTTCCAATAATGGGCATGGTCTCCAGTTCTTTTCTCAACTTGGTTGCCCTCCTCTGAACATGCTATTGATTGTCAATATCCTCCCTAAAACATGGTGCCAAGAACAGAGTCAGGAAACTCCAGATGGGGACAGACCAGGACAGAGGACTGTGGAACTATTGCCTCCCCTTTGCAGACATCACCCCTTTATTGACATGGCCTAAGATCCCATTGCAATTTTGATTTCTGCCAGGAACCTCAAACCCCATGAAAAGACGCATAGTAGGCCTACATAAGATCCTGGGATCATTGATGTAGAGCTGGAAGGGACCTCAGAGACCATCTAATCTAACCCCTTCATTTGACAGATAAGGGAAATGAAGAATAGATGTGACTTGTCCAGAGCCAAACAGTGAGAGGATTCAAACCCAGGACTTCCACACCGGAAGAGGCATAAAAGGTCATTGGAGAAGCAGGAGAGCCAAGGGGGTAAGAATGCACAGTTGGTTGAGCTATTCTTACCTACTAAACACCGACAGGCTCATGCCTCTGGCATGGAAGAAAATAGTCTAACGTCCTATGGGATGATATGAGTTGCTGGCCACCTTCTTCTTATTCTTAGAAATTAGGATGATATTTTCCTGTCTTTGGTCTCCTGGGCCCTCCTCTAGTGTCTAGCACCAGATATGACTGTCAGCTGTGGAGCAGCTACATTCTCAAGTGATTTCAGGACCACGGCCTACAGTATCACTGGGGCTATTGACCTGAAGTCATGGAGGGCGGCTTGGTCCTCCCTTACCATGTCCTCTTGTTGAGAAGATTTCTGTTCTATTTTCTCCCTTTATGAAGGCTGAAAGGCACGAGGTGTGTGTGTGTGTGTGTGTGTGTGTGTGTGTGTGTGTGTGTGTGTGTGTGTGTGTGTGTGTGTGTATGTGTGTGTGTGTGAGTGTATATATCTGAGAAGCAACTGAAGGAGGTAATGGAGAAGCAAGCCAGACTGGAAGTCACTCAGTCCGTCGGTCAACTAGAATTATTTTTTTTCCAGTGAGGGTTAAATGACTTGCCCAGGGTCACACAGCTAGTAAGTGTCAAGTGTCTGAGACCAAAGTTGAACTCAGGTCTTCCTGAATCCAGGGCTGGTGCTTTATCCACTGTGCCACCTAGCTGCCCGCTAGTCAACTAGCATTTTATGAAATTTCCACTGTGTGTCAGGCACTATGCAAAATGCTTGGAGATACAAAGAAAGTCAAAAACAAAACCAAAACAAACAATAAACCCAATCCCTGTTCTCAAGGAGCCCAAGATCTAATGGGGACACAACATGCAAACAATGATGCGCATACAAGATATGTGCAGGATATATTGGAAGGCACTAAGATTAAGGAGGACTGGGAAAGGATTCTTGAAAAAGGTAGGATTTTAGTGGGGACTTGAAAGAAGCTGGGAGAAGTGGAAGGTGATAAAAACGGAGAACATCCCAGGTGTAAGGGGTGCTCAGAGTTGGGAGAGGGAACATTATATAATTATATAATATTGTGTATTCTAGTTCCTTGTGTGGGCACCCTGTCTACTATACTGTGATCTTCATGAAGGCAGTGTCACATACATTTTATATCTCTTCCAGTAAGGGAATCAGGGCCCCTAGATTGCAGAGTACATGGAAGGGAGTAAGGAAGAAAGAGCCACTAGGAATTCAGGAGAAGCACCTTCAAATTCAGTCTCTGCCCATGGGCAATCCATTTAGTCTCTCCTTGCCCCTGGGCAGCTTAGGCTCAATTATAGCTGATCTGCATTGGTGGAGGGAGTGTTCCCTACACTGATGAAATCAACCATCCCTGATTCAGTTCACTTATCATCTCCAGTCTCAATACATGCCCCTTTCTTTCAGTTGAACATACCTTGGTGAAGTTGAGGAAGAGAATTAGGAAGAAATGGGACAGAAGGATGGGAATTTGTAAAAGACAGGAATTTCCAAATTCTGAATCATCCCTGTCATGGATGATGGTGAGATCAAAGGCAAGGTGCCTTGAGGCAACTGGTGGACCACTATATAGACCTGACTTCAAAGCTGTGTGACCCTGGGCAAGTCACTTAACCTCTGCCTGCCTTGGTTTCCTCAATTGTGAAATGGGGATAATAACAGCACCTCCATCCCAGGGTGGTTGTGCATATAGAGTGCTAAGCATAGTGCCTGGCATTTTGTAGGCTCTTGTAAGTGCTTGTTTCCTTTCTTCCTACGTGTCTGGTTGAATTACAGAGAAGATGGAGAAGAGGAGGTGGAATTGGGATCGGAGAAAGCCCTTGAATATGAGAACAAAGGTTGGTGTCCAGAGGAATACTGGGAGACAAATAATGAAACCCCTGCGAAAGGAGGGAGAATGCTCTGGATCCTGGAAGATGATGGCAAAGGCTCTTGGTACCACCCACCTAATGGTTTTATCTTGGAGGTAAGAGCCTCCTACTGGTCCTCATGCCTCCAGTCTCTACTCTGATATATCCTTCACATGCCAATTGGTTAATTTTCAAAATGTCCTTTTCTGATGCCATTTCCCTATCCAAAAGTCTTCAATGGCTCTCCATTACTTATAGGATAAAGGATAAATTCCTTAACCTACCATTCTAGGACCTCCAACTTACATTTTCAACCTAATCTCCCTTTGCACTGGTCCAGCCAAACAGGAATTTGCTAGTTTGTAAATACATTCTGTTCTTTATCTACCTCCAAACTTTGCTCACACCATTCTGTCTGCAAAGTCCCTACAGTTATTTCTGCCTAATATTCAACCTTTGAAATCTATTTATTTTTCAAGGTCCCTGACTTTTACAACTAGATCTCTCTTCTCTCTCTCTCTCTCTCTCTCTGTGTCTTCCCCTCCCCATCTCTCTCCTCTGTCTATCCCCCTCTCTCTGTTTCTCTTTCTCTCTCTCCCCCTCCCTCCTTCTCTCCTTTCCCCATCTCTCTCTTCTGTCTCTGTCTCTGTCTCTGTCTCCTCCTCCTCTTCCTGCTGCCTTCTCTCTCTCTTTCTCTCTCTCTCTTTTACTCCAACATATCATGTAGTACTTCCCTCATGGCATCTATTACATTCTGCTTTGATTTAGACTTTGTTCTGTCAATATCTTTCTTCACGTGGACAGAGATCTTATACTTCTTTTTTTTTCTGGTACAGTAACAAGTCCAGGGCTTTCTTTGCACAGATTGGGAACTCAGTGAATAATGAATGAATGGTGACTACCAGGCTGAGGCTCAGGTGGTAAAAGGCCAAGGTCTGAGGGCAAGCCTGGGAGTTTATACACACAGTGGGGAGGTTGGCAAAAACCTCAGGTTGGGCAGTCCAAAGGTCCAGAGAGGGAGACATAGGCAGAAAGGAGCAAGCAGGTACTGTGGATCTGGGCAGGCAAATGATCTGGAGTCCAGGGAGGTCAAAACACTTCAATTCAATTCACAGAATCACAGTGTTGGATAGGACCTCAAAGGGCATCTAGTCCAACTCATACCTGAGCAGGAATCCCATCTACAATATCGATGACAAGTGGCCATCCCGCATTCACTTGAAAATTTCATATAGCTGAAGAATACAGAGAAGCATGAAAAGATTTATATGAACTGATGCAAAGTGAAGTCAGCAGAACCAGGAAAACAATATTTGCAAATGACTGCAACAATGTAACTGGAAAGAACAACAATAATAAAATCAAACAGAATGCTATGAAATTATAATGACCAAGTCTGTTTTAAAAGAAGAGAGATGAGAATGTACTTCTCTCCCTTCTTTACAGAGGAGGGGGATTATGAGTATAGAACACTGCAAAATATATTGGATATTGTTGACATGTTGGCTAGTGTAGCTGAACTGTTTTTTCCTCACTTTTTATTCTTTGTCATACAGGATGGTTTTCTGGGAAGAGGATGGGAGAGAGAGAAATTAGGAAATAAAAGTGATCATATAAAAACAAAATATATCAATAATTGAAATCTCATACTTAGCCCTAAATTTATTCTTCTTGAACTCACTTATGTAATATTGCGTATTCTGGTTCCTTGTGTGGGTGCCCTGTCTACTGTACTGTGATCTCCATGAAGGCAGTGTCACGTACATTTTATATCTCTTCCAATTCCTAATTCCATGCTCTATACTCAGTAGGTACTTAATTGATGCTTAGAGTACCATATTATAATCTAGAAGAAGGGAAGTGTGTGAGTAAAGGCATGAAGAAGGGGGAACCATTCTCTCTGAGGCTGAGAGAGCTAATGACCAAATCTAGGGACCTTTTTTTCAGCTCTCAATTCCCAGGACTTCTCTGTAGCTAATGACCTCCCTCTAAGGAAGAAGAAATGAAGGTCCCGGGCAAAGACCCTGGACAATACCAGTGCTTCCAATTTTTGAAGGTTGCTCTCCCTCCCAACAACCTGGAGGTTAGATTTTTTTGGTGGAGGAGGGGGAGAAAGGGAGAGAGATCTGGATTTGTGATTGCATCAGTTTGAGGAACTCTGGTGTGGAAACTTCCTCCATCCTCCATACAGAAGGATTAACTCCTCTGTAATTTTTAATCTTAGAGTCAGAAGTGGGACTTTAACTCAGGATTCTCTCACTCCAACACTGGCCCTGTATCCATTAACAGTTAACTAATAACTCTAGGCCAAGCCACCCCATATAATCCCACTATATGCTGCAAATATGCCAGGAATTTAGAGAGGGGAAAGAACAGTCTCGGCTGGTGAAGTCAGAGGTGACTTGGAAGAGGTGACTTGGTTTTGAAAGATGGGAAAGGTTTGGATTGGCAGAAAGGGTGAGGAGAGGGTGTTCTAGAAGAGAACAGTAAGTAGCATAGGCAAAGCTACTGTGGCATGAATTCTGGGGCCTTTTGAGGCCAGAATCTTCCATCCTGCTGAGTGGTTGTCTGAGCTCATGTGTGAAAGAGAAAAGGGACAGTTATTGGATCACCCAGCTATGACCCCTTCCTCTCCTTACTTTGGGTGAGGACCTTTCCTTAGGCTTACTGAGGCCAAGAGTCTAAGAGTGGTATGCTAGGGGCAGCTAGGTGGCACAGTGGATAGAGCACGGGCCCTGGAGTCAGGAGGACCTGAGTTCAAATTCGGCCTCAGACACTTAACACTTACTAGCTGTGTGACCCTGGGCAAGTCACTTAACCCCAATTGCCTCACTAAAAAAAAAAAAAAAAAGAGTGGTATGCTGATTCTTGAGAAGGAAGATTGATTATTATCTCAATTTTACAAATGAGGGAGGAGAATGACTTGCCCAAAGCAATATAGATAGTGAATATTAGAGGCAGAGTTCAAGCTCAGATTTTCCAACTTGAGATCAGTATTCTTTTCATCACAGCCCTGCTATACTTTGTATTTATGTTGCAAATATTTGGTATAGAGATATAGTGTGTTGAAATGGATAGCAAGCTGGCCTCAGAGCCAGGAAGACTTGTGTTCAAGTCCTGCTCATGATACATACTAATTGGACAGGTCATGTAATTTCTCAGGGCTCTGGGTAACTCAGACTTTAGGGCACAGGGAGGGTGGCAATTTGCATTGGTAGGACTTTTCTCATCCAGGAGTTCTCTATAGTATATCAATAAAATCATAGGCCAAATCTCTCTTCTTATATTTCGTATTTACTCATCCATGTACAAACTCTTTCTTCCCAGGAGAATGTAAGTCCTTTGAGGGCAGGCACTTTTTTTCCCTTTTTTGTCTTTATATCCCAAGTGCCTAGCATAGTGCCTTGCACACATTAGGTATTTAATCTTTTTTTTTTTTTTTGGTGGGGCAATGAAGGTTAAGTGACTTGCCCAGGGTCATACAGCTAGAAAGTGTCAAGTGTCTGAGGCCAGATTTGAACTCAGATCCTCCTGAATCCAGGGTTGGTGTGCTATCCACTGTACCACCTAGCTGCTCCCCAGAAGGTATTTAATAAACACATATTGAATTGAACTTGGGGGTCCAAAGGGTCTGAGAAATTTGTATATGGCTGAGGACCTGCCTGCTGGAGGCAGCCATCCCAGCTGGGCTTCCTGCCCAGGTTTAAAACTGATCTGTCTTGGAGTGTGAGTGGCCAGACCCCACAGAAGGCAGGCAGGCCCAGCTGGCTGGGCCAGGGGTTCCAGGGGTTAAGTTCAGAGCCAGGCTGCTTCTGACAGTGGGGGCCTATTTTTACGTAGCGGTCCAAGTCTCCCCCTCCTCTTTCCCATTGGAAGGAAGTGTTGTCTCTCTGTGGGTTGGCCAGGCTGGCCTGCGCAGAGTCAGAGGCAGAGACACACAGACAGAGAGCCAGGCCAGCCAGCCCTTCCGCTCTAACACACCAGGCGTGTCTGTGGACCGGCCCTGGAATCCTGAGTCTCTCTCTTTCACTCTCTTCCTACAGAGACCAAAAGCTTGAATCGGGTCCAGGTTTCTAATTATTTGTACTAGAAAGAAGAGCATGTGGGCTGAGCCAGGCTCCTGCCACCCTCCCCACCCCCTTCCCAGTTCTGCCTGGCCCCGGGGAACCCTGGGGGAGACCACAACTTGCTGCTTTCAAGACTGAAATCCGGCTTGACTTGGAGGGTGTGGGAGCGCTGACAACAGGGCCATCTGTCACCGGCTAACAGGAGCTTGCTTGCTCAAGCACTTCTGGCAGAGGAAACCAAACAGGAAGGTGAAAAGTGGGGGGTTGGAGGGGGGGGTCATGGGCTGGCCACAATCTCAAGCCACAGAGAACTCAAGCTTCTAGGGGGTGCTGCCTCCAGAAGGCTGCAGAGATGAAACTACACCCAGAACAATAATAATGATGAACCAGTCACAACTCTGGGACTAAGACACTGTACTCCCCATTTGACAGATGAGAAAACTGAGACTCCGAGATGCTCGTGGCTGGTAAATATTCCCTGAAGCCAGGTGTTCCAACTCTAGGACGAAAGGGGTTTTCCCTGCTAGTGCACAGAGTGTGGTCGGTGGGTACCAGAAAATACAGACTCAGAATACCGTTCTCAGCAGTCACCCCACCTCCTCTCCCTCTCCCTCCCCCATTCCTCACAGAGACATCAGGGGTCCCAAATTTCCAGAGCTTCCTATAGCAAGAAGGACAGGAAGAATGGTCATTTGCTCCAAATTGAGAGAAGCCAGATGCAGCCGGCCTGAGAGTCATGGCTCTCCCCTCCTCACCCCCCACCCCCCAGACTGTGCATATACTCAGGGCTCCTGGGAAGGCCTCTGGTGCAGCCAAGGCAGGAAGCCAGTGACTGTGGGTTATAAACTCAAAACCTTCACCCACTGTCAGAGCTAGATCCCGAGCTCAGTAAGTCCTGAGGAAACTGAGACCCTGATCTGAGAATGGAAGGCAGAACCCAAACTCCTGTCTAGGTGTCTAAGTATCTCTCCCACCACACTGCACTGGCTTTAGCCACTGTTCTCCTTAGGTACATGGATGGGGAGGGGGATCGGGCACATGGGGGAGAGGCAACTCCCCTTCCCCGGCTGGCCCCTTCTCTCCCATTCCCATCTAATGCTTCAAGGGCTTCCTCTCCTAGCCCTGGAAACAGCTTCCCCTGAACTTTTGTGCCCTCCCTCAAGGTATATCTTCAGTGGCTGCAGACAAGGAGTAGTGGGAAGGTCCCCAGTGTAGTATTAAAGGGGACTCAGGTTCAAAGTCCCCGTGTGACTTTAGACAGGTCACTTCCCCTTTGTAGAACCCATCATCCTCATCTATAAAATGGTGTGGGGGGAATAGGACTAGATGGCCAGGTAGGTCCCTTCCATCTATGGTTCTACAATGAAGGAACAGATTATTTACAAATTAGTGACTCAAGAGACTGGATATGGATTCTGGCTCAGCAGACAGGTCGAACAGGGAGGTCTCTCCTTTGGCCTGGGCCAATTCTTCTGGAGGGCAGGTATTTCATCTGGTTCTCTCCATTCCACATCTGGATAAACGAGTGGAAGGAAAGCCATGTTGAAGACCATAGAGAGCGAGACGCAGCGAGGGATGCTTTTAAAACATGGTTTCTATAGACATCCCTCTATTTCTGATGCTAGAGTAATGCTATTCTCTCTGGAATGGACAGAGAGGGGAGCCCAGAATACTCATGTGATCTTAGGTAGCCTCAATAGCAAGACAGTATCCAGAGCAAGGGTGGTGATAATTCCGCTGTCCTCTGTTCTGGTCAGTCTGTGGATGGGGGATTACTGGGTTCTGGGAACCACACTTTAGGAAGGGTACTGAGGATACTGGAGACCATGGCATAGGAGGAAAGAACTGGAGATATTTATCTTAGAGAATAGAAGGTCAGGGTCTGGGTTAAGGTTGGGGGTGGAAGTAATGGGAAGAACTTTCTCCAAGGGTTTGAAGGGTTGTCACATGGAAAAGGAATCAGATTTGTGCTGGTGGGCCCTGGATGGCAGAACTGGGAGCTATGGGAGGGAGTGGGAGGGAGATGAATTTTAGAGAAACAAAATTACAGAATTTGAGACTTGGAAGAGACCTCAGAAATCCCCTTGGCCAACCCACACACAAAAAAGAGATCTGGACTGTGACATCCTCAATAAGTGGTCATCCGCCCATGCTCAAAGACTCCATGGTGGGCTGTTTATGGCAATCCCAGAGAACATCTGATCCAACTTGTGCCTGAACAAGAATTCCCCAAAGAGTGGTCATCTAAGCTTCTTGCAAAGCCCCCTACTGAGAATGAATGATCTACCTGCTGAGACGATCCATTTCACTTTGCGACAGCAATAATTATTAAAAAGTTTTTCTGACCCTGGGCAAGTCACTTAACCCCAATTGCCTCACTAAAAAAAAAAAAAAAAGATTGCTATTATAGGGGCAGCTAGGTGGTGCAGTGGATAAAGCACCAGCCCCAGATTCAGAAGTACCTGAGTTCAAATCCAACCTTAGAGACTTGATACTTACAAGCTATGTGACCCTGAGCAAGTCACTTAACCCTACCAAAAACAAAAACCAGAAAGAAAAAACAAAGTTTTTCTGCACACCAAGCTAAAATCTGACTTTGCTATAAGCCCAGTATCTTACCTGCTCCACTATCCCTTCCTCCTCCCCAGGTGATTGGACCTCCCAGATAGCTACATTTGGTTGGACATCGTGCACGGCTCATCCAACTTCCAGATCTCGCTTGTCCTAATTTTCTCCTTTGTTCCCCAAAAGGCGTCTCTTCGAGAAGGGCTTTGGGACCACGGATGCCACTGAATCCACTCTCCTCATTTCATAGAGAGGGAAGACTTTCATAGGATAGGTGGTTTTCTTGTCTTTATGGACTACAACATTCAGGAAGGGTATTTCTTCTTTTTAGTGATCCTCTTTTTCAGATGTCCAGGGAAGGACTAAATCATTCGCTTTACCTTTCTTCAAGAAGGAAGAGAGGAGAGGCATCTAGGAGGCACAGTGGGTACACAGCAGAGGACCTGAGTTCAAATCTGGCCTCAGAAACTTACTAGCTGTGTGATCCTGGGTAAGTAACAACCCCGATTGCCTCAAAGAAGGAGGAATAAAGAATCTGTGGCCTCTAGAGTAGTGTGTGGGGAATTAAGGAAGACCTGACTCTAGTCTCAGACACTTACTAGCCACGTGACCCTAGGCAAGTCACTTAACCTCTGCCTACTTCAGTTTTCTCAACTATAAACTAGGGATCATAATAGCACCTACCTCCCAGGGTTGTTGTAAGGTTCAAATGAGATATTTTACAGTCCTTAGAACAGTGTTTGGCTCATGATAGGCACTTAATAATAAATGCTCGCTCCTCCCCTCTTTCCTGTTATCCTGCCTGTGGCCACCAAAGTCTTCCTTGCAGCCAAATTGAAGGGAGGGAAATAGGCCTGGAGGTCCAAGTGACCCAGCTCCAGCCTAAGAATACAACTTTGCAGGCTAGTTTTGAGAGTAGGCATCCGAGGCGACATACAGCCCGTCTCATTGGGACCCTTTCCTACCCAAGCCATTCAGGAAGATGAGTTGCCTGACTTCTTGGCCCAGACTTGGCTCTCCCTGTAAACTGAGCCCTAGAACCTTCTTACTCACGGAACCAAGGTACTGCATGTGTTATCGTGTCGCTGGCCTAGGTCCTGTAGACAGGAAACCATGTGATTATAAGGTATTCTTTCAGGTCAAGAGAGTTTTTGACACTTGAAGCCATGAACCGCACACCAAGAAACTCCACCACGGCTGAGGGTCGGTTATCAATCTTGCCAACAGTTAACAAACCCTTGGCTGGCCAGAATCTTCCTTGGAAAGCAATGGTGTTGAGGGATCCTTTTAGGGAGGGATTGTTGGCCCTGGCCAAGGATGAACTGGCCTGGCTAGACATAACTGGCCTGCCTGCCTCATACAGAAATGTCTAGTGTTTGTGGAGTGGCTAGAGCCCTGACCAGGGAGAGATGTAGCTGCCGACGTTAACTGACTTTGACAGGGCAGTGCCCCGACTAAAGAGTCAGATGGAGACGACCCCACCATGACCAAACTCCCACCTCTTGGGTTTTTACTGTAGGCCACTTTATTACAAGCAATTTGGTCAAGAGGCAAGTACCAGGGCAGCTAGGTGGCGCAGTGGATAGAGCACCAGCCCTGGAGTCAGGAGGACCTGAGTTCAAATCTGACCTCACACACTTGACACTTACTAGCTGTGTGACCCTAGGCAAGTCACTTAACACCAATTGCCCCACCCAAAAAAAAAAAAAAAAAAAAGTAAGTGCCAAGGCACTGGGAAGGGAGAAAACACACCATCCCAAAGCAACAACCACCCAAACCCTGATCTATCTCCACCTGGGATTGGCCATCGACATTTGCCTTTTATCTCAGAGCCCTCCTCCCCTCCGGCCACAGCTCTGAGGATGGAGATCACTGCCCATCATCTCCAGGATCCAATATCAAATCCTACACGTGATTTTTTAACCCCTTCATCTCCCTTCCATCCTCCTCATATTTTACTCCCCACCATGGACTCTTTGATCCAGTGACACTGGCCTCCTGGCTGTTCCTTCCACAAACAAAATGCTCCATCTCTCAGCTCCTGGCATTTTCTCTGGCTGTCCCTGGGCCTGGGATGCGCTCTGTCCTCTCTATGTCCTGGCTTCCTTCCAGTTTCAGACCCTTCTGTAAGGAGTCTTGTCTGGTCCTCAACCTCAGTGACTTCCCTCTGAAGTCATCTCCTGTTGACTTTGTTTCTATGTCTTAGCTCTGTGTAGTTATCTGCACGTAGAAAAAGCTCAATGAAAGAAAGCGTGCAGATGTGACTTGATTGAAGCAGAAAGTCTACCTTCCCAGGGTTATTGCAAATGACCTACCATTCAATGCTCTAACTTCCAGGAAAAATGGCTGTTCCCTGAACTCAGCATTCTATCTTCCACTTCTGTACCGTTATCTATTTATTAACCATCTACTGCATGTAAAACACTGAGGCTACTGGGACAAAAGCCAAACCGTCCCAATCCTACAGAAGCTTGTATTCTATACTGGGGGAGAGACTCCTAACCCCAACTCCAACAAAAGACGGGTCTTGGGGGCCAGAATCCTTGCCCCCAAAACCTTTTGTGGTCTTAGCTTCATGGTGTTCCCATCTACTTGGATGACACCTTTGGCCTACCCTCCAGATCCTGAGCCCCACACTCCATGAATCTATATGAGCTGGACTCCTCTTTGTGAACACCATACCTCCATGCTGAGTTTAACAAGGATCACAGTTAGGAAGTAGAATTTTCTAGGCATCTGGTTTGTAGGTAGGGAGCCAGGATGGATTCTCAGAAAGTAAGTATGGCAGGGAATCTTGAGGGGATGGCAAAAAGAGTTTCCCAAAGATATAAAAAAAAATCTGCAGTGATGCCACCCCTGGTGTGGGGGGGACGACAGGGTTCGTCACCAAATAGTTGACCCAAAGAGCTCTACTCAGGGGAATGCTAGAGACCCACCCTGCCTGTCTCAGCCCTCTGACATGCCAAGTGGCCAGATGTCAGCCAAAATGTAGTGCCAAAATTCAAAAGGGAGGTTCGCCACTGTCTCTCTCTTGGCATACCCCAGACCTAAGTCCTTGCTCTTCTTGGAAACCGATGCCTCTGAGACAGTGACACAGGCTATCTTTGCAGAGGGAAAATGTAAGAGGGAGAGTATAACTAAGCTACTGGAGGGGGTGGAGGGAAATAACCAGCGGTGGTCAACCCAATCCCCGAAGCAGGGCAATGTCTCATGGAAAGAGTACCACCCCAGTCTGTGCCCACAGTGACTATTCAAATTTTAAAGTATCTTCAGTCTCCACATAAGCTAAGCCCCTGTCAGTCTGGTGGTGGGCCCTCGTTCTTTAGCCAGCTCAACTCGAAAGTCAAACCCTTCCTCAGAAAGCAGAACTGATGAGCGGAGACCTCCGCCAGGAAGCTGGAGGCCCAGGGGAGGGGCCACCCCTGCAAACTTTCTTCCAAAATGAGAACTGGCTAGCCACCCAACTGTCAATTCAACTCAAGTCAGTTCAGATCAGTTCCATTCAATTCAAAGCATTTATTAAACGCCCATTACCCATCAGGCACGGTGCCAGGGGCTGGGGATACAAAAAGACAAAAATAAAACAGTTCCTGCCCTCGAGGGGCTTACATTCTGCTGGAAGGAATTGACATGTATGCAAATAAGCAAATACAACTATATACAAAGCAAATACAAAGGAATCTTGTGTAGGGGCCAGAGAATGCTAACCACTGGGAGGCAGCCTGGTGCAATGGAAAGAGGGCCTGATCAAATCAGAGGACCTGGGTTCCTTCTGACACTGAATACTGGTGTGGCCTTGGATAAGTCACTTAACTAACCTCTTTAGGCTTCCCTTACCCTTTCTCTCAAAAGAAGGGATTGAACTCACTTTCAACTCTGGATGCATGAACTATAGGAGGATCAGGAAAGACATCGGGAAGAGGTGGTACTTGATCTAAACCTTTTAGGGAGCTAGGGATTTAAAGAGGGGGAGGGGAAGGGGAGGCAGACTGGGGTAGGGGGGAGGAGGAGGGAAGGGGCGGAAGTAGGAAATAAATGGAGGTGGGATACAAAATATTCTGCCATGACTGCCGGGAAGCCGGGCATGTTGGAGGGTTCGGGATACCTTTGGAAAACCAGTTGAGTAGCTCCAACTCCTTCCTACCCCTTGGAACTCCCCATAACTTCTTTTTTCTGAGGACTTTGGGGGCCATGCTATGCCCTTCTTTACAGTCAAAAAGAATGGATTCTTTTTCCTAAGGGGCTCCCAGCTTCATGGACTTCCCTCCTGACTCAACTTGGAGAAAAAAAATGAGCTTATATAAGACACCTGGATTACCCTGTTCACTGGACTCCAAGTCTAAAGTCTACTGCTTACAACAACAGCTGATTTGATATTTAAGGTTTGCAAAGTGCTTTACACTTATTATCTTATTTGCTGGGAAGTAAGTGTTATTATTTATTCCTATTTTCTGAATGAGGAAACTGAGTCAGACAGAGGTTGGGTGACTTACCCAGGTCACACTAAGCTGGATTTGAACTTGGGTCTTCCTCTCTTCTATCCACTGTACCTCCTGGCTGACTCAGGTTAGATGGTTTGTATGGGTCTTGCCTCATGCTTCTATGGTAAGTAAGGACGACACTCCTCCCTACCACAGAGTTGTGCTACAACATTTCTACCCCCTTCTTCTCTCTTCATTTTCCCAGTGATCTTCTAGCTCTCCTTTCCAATACCGGTCTTAGAAGATATTTAGGCAACATTCCCCTACAGTCCAGCCCCAGTGGACACTAGGAAGGAGGATAGGGCAGGAATGTATGCATCTGTGTAGCCACAATCTTACAGAAGGGGAAGAGCTGACAGACCCAAGAAACCAAGACTGGAGAATCAGATGAGCAGCTCAGCCTATCCATTTCAGACCCAATGGTGTTGTGCTCCAAGTAGGGCCACTTGAAACTGATTCTCTGTGCTCCTCTCACTGTTCTCCCAATGTCTGGAGCTCTCTACTATTTTAGCCTCATTTACTGACATTGCTCCTGCTTACCACAGTTCTGGATCCCATTTGCTTCCCCTGCAGACACTGGATCTTCCTTCTCTGGACTACTTCTCACAAGAGCCTCTTTTTTGAAGGGTCTTGAGTTGGCTGCCATCCCACCTTCTGCTTTTTTTGGACTACACTTCCCAGATGCCTCTGCAGGAGGAACTTCTGCTTGGCCACCATCTTGTCTGCCTGGTCTGCATCTCTTAGTACCCCTTGTGAAAGAGATTTCCACCAGCTTCCGACTATCCAGGTATTTACCAGGAGATTTTTGAAGAGATGTGAAGGTTTCTTGCAATTTACAACTGACCCAGGATCCTGACTTAGGCCTGCCTTGGGAAATTGATTCACATAACACATTTCTCTGAATTTATCTTAACAGAAAAATTTTACTCGGTGACCACCTTTACCATCTGGAGGAGTCTATACCAATGAACTACTACTTATTGCCAATGCCACAGCTTGGGAATCAATGACACTTCCTTATTCTGTAAAGACTATTGTATTGAGCCCTTTGCTGAATGTTGTGACAATAAGGAAAGGAGGGTAGCTTGGGCCTGAGAGCAGGAAGTCAGATGCTACTGCTATTAGCTGTATTGAGGGCACCAGTCTCTTCCACACAGAGGCTACCTCTAGGCAGTTTACAAAAGCAGAACTAGTGCAGGCCCCTGAGTTGATATTTCTAAAGTGGCTCTTCTATTCTGGATTTAAGTCAAGAGGGTCCACAGAAAGGAAAGCAAGAAACTTGGGTGATACCTATCATGGCATAACAATGCATCTGTGGGGAGCCTGGTTATCTGTGTGGGGTTTTCCTTGTATTGACCTCTGTTGTGTGTGTGTGTATGTGTGCCTCAGAAAAGGCTTAGGCATTGGACTGAACTATTAGATGCTTAAGGTCTTAGGGTAAGAATACACTACGGATAGGGTGATGCTGACTCTGCTTCACAACTTCAGCAATGGTTATATCCTCTATGGTACCTTCTAAGACCTTTATATTTGGGGCAGTCAGAGGCCATAGGACCCTGACACTCTGCCACCGGATACAGATATGCATGAGTTCAGACTAACCCTGAAAAGGCTTTTGAGTTAGAAGAAAGAAAGACATTATGGAATCATAAAAAAAAATCAGCTTAAATAGAATATTTGAAATCCAGTGTTTTTATTTTGGAAAGCATCTTTGCTAAGGAAGAACCTTTACCAAGTGCCAAGTAAACTCTTCAGTTCTGAAATTCCGTGTCCTTTTGCTCTGAACACAGCCATTAGGCACTGTCAAACACATTGTCGGTATGGAATTATTATTCACTCTAGTACCGACATCTGCCTCTTTCCAAGGCCACCGATCTCAGAGCTTCAGATGCTGACACGGCAGGGCCATTGGGCACACGCGCAGGGGCACTGTTAAGCCCTTGGCCGTGGCAAGGATACCGCACACAGCTGCCCGTGGATAAGCACTCCACCTATCAGCGGAGTCCAGCAGGTCAATGCCTGACCACAGAAGCCAGCAGAGGGGTCCCACCCTTTGCTAGTTATCACTGTTGCGGCTCTAGGTGTTCTCCGAGGTACTAGGGCAAAGCAAACTTAGCAGAGTCTTGTCACCTGTGGGGCACCACCCCTGCTGCCGTGGGTTTCCTGTCTCTTCTTCGTATGTGATGTGAGTTAAGTATGCCTTGTTCCAGGACAGAGCCATCATGGTCTTTGAATTCTCGGGAGAGCAGGATCTTGGTGTAGGGGCCCTCTGGTCTGCATCTGTTGTAGCAGGTTGAAGGTCCCCAGGGGCTGGTCCTGAGTTAGTAGAGCCACAGGTAAGTCAGCGACCAAGGATGAGAGTTGACTCATAGACTCTTGTCTGAGACATACTTATCTGAGACCCCCACCTTTACAAACAACTATAGGGAACAGGTAGGAAAGGGGGAAGGGGCAGCTATCACAATACTTGTAATCAAGGTAGCCAGTGACTCTGGAAGAGCACTTACAGAGTTGGGGAGGATATGGAGGGAGGGAGTTTGTACTTCTCTATGGAAGGGGTGATAAGCTCAAAGGTGGGACTTGGACCAAGAACCTAGTTGCCCCAGATCTAGATTGGTCTCAGCATGGGGAAAGGAGGGAGTCAGCTAGTTACAAGTTAGGGAAGGGTTTCAACATGACAGACTTTGGTTTTTAACTGGAAAGGAAAAAGGAAGAGGAAGCAAAACTTCTTCCCATCCATTTCTCCTCTCATATTTCCCTATCTTTCCTAGGAAGCCAGTATTTCCAGGTAGATATTGTCTAGTTTGCTCCTGCCCCTTCCCCGAACCCTGCCATTTAAAATATGAGAAATCTGAGCTCTCAAGAGGGGAAATGACTTGCCCCATCATCCCTGGCAGACAGTCTAGAAAGTAGCAGAGTCAGCCCCGACTGCAAATCTAGCCTTAGAGAAGTTCTGTTGCATAGCTGCTAGACTAGAGATAAGGGGCAGGTTCCTCTTCTTCCCCCCCTGTCTCACCACAGGTTGAGCTATCACCAGCCTGCCTTATCACACCGTGTTCTACAGGGCCTACCCAGAATTACAGAAAGGGACCAAAATAGCCACCTAGCCCAACCCTCTAAATGAACAACAATCCCTTTACAGCACCCCCAACAAGAGCATCCCATTCCCCATCTTGGTATTTGGGATTATAAGGAAGTTTTCCCTTATATCAGACCTTAGTCTGGCTTTTCCTAACCCTTGTGTCCTACCTCCCACCCTTTGGGGCCAAGGAGAACAAGCCTAATTGCTCATCTGCACAATAGTCTTTTAAATACTTAGAGACACCAAATTCTCTCCCTTTTCTGAGATGCTGCAGAATAAGAGGGAACAACTGAACTCGCATAGTCAAGGTCACGGTGCTCCTTTACGGCTTGGATAGCAGAGAATTACAGAAGTTTTAGCATTAGAAAGGACCCCAGGGAGAGCTAGGTGGCACAATGGATAAAGCACTGGCCCTGGATTCAGGCGGACCTGAGTTCAAATCCAGTCTCAGACACTTTGACACTAGCTGTGTGACCCTGGGCAAGTCACTTAACCCTCATTGCCCTGCAGAAACAAAAACAAAACAGAAAGGACCCCAGAGGCCGTCTGGTTCAGTCTGTACCCTAATAAGAATCCCTGCCATAACATAACTAGCAAAAAAGTTATATGACTTCTGTTGGAAAACCTTCAATGACAGGAAACTCACCACCTCCCACGGCAGCCCTTCCACTTAAGAGAGAGTTCTCACTGTTAGGAAGCTTTTTGCTTTTTTGTTGTTGTTGGGTTTTTTTGTTGTTGTTGTTGTTTTTTTTCCCCTGATATCAAGCCTAAATTGGCCAATTTGTAATCTCCCCTGCCCTGATTCCACCTCCCTGCCTGGGGCCAGATGGAACAAATTTAATCCCTTTTCCATCAGACAGGCCTTCCAAGACACCTACCCAGCTATCAGATTTCCTCTGACTTTTCTCTTCTTCAGGCTAAAACTCCTGAGTTCCTTCAACTGACTCATACTGCAGGGACTCAAGGTCCTTGGCCTTTTTGGTTTCTCTCCTCTTCCCAGTGTCCTTCCTAAAGACATGGTGCCCACAACTGTGCACAAGGCTGTAAGTGAGGTGTGAGCAGGGCAGAAAGAGGCGATGCCCTCACTTCCTTATTCCTAGAAGCTCGGAATTAGTGTAGGCTAAGATTCCCTCGGGGGGTTGGGAACTGCCCTATCACAGACTTGTGAGCCCTCTGCTGACTTATGGGGTGTGGGAGTGGCACATGGGAAGTGGGCCACTGGGTCATGGCTTGGTTTGTTGAATAGCATGTTATATCTATCCCAGGATGCCCTCTTCCATCCCTTACAAGTAGGGTTTCAAAAGTTTATCACAGGGGGCAGCTAGGTGGTGCAGTGGATAGAGCACTGGCCCTGGATTCAGGAGGACCTGAGTTCAAATCTGACCTCAGATGCTTGACACTTACTAGCTGTGTGACCCTGGGCAAGTCACTTAACCCTTGTTGCCCCACCAAAAAAAAAAAGTTTATCACAATCATTGGCTACAATAGGGTTACCTTCTAGAACCAACATGAACCATCTCTCTCAATCAGCACTTGATTCAACACTTGGTCAACAACACTTGCCAAGTCATAAGAAGAAAAGTTAGCATTTATGCACTGTGCTAAGACAAATCTTATCCTATTTGATCCTTGCAACAACCCAGGGAGGTGGATGCTGCTATCATCCCCATTTCACAGTTGAGGAAACTAAGATAGAGAGAGGTTAAGTGACTTGTCCAAGGTCACAGAGCTAGTAAGCTTCTAAGGCCAGATTTGAACTCAGCTCTTCCTGACTCCAGGGCCAGCAGTCTATCCACTGTACTGCTTAGCTGCCTCAGAGGGCCTTGTGTTTAGCCCTGTGCTGTCACAGGCCCTCTGGGAGGATATGGGATGTGAAGAAACGGGAAATTTGGACTGTTCTTTCCCTCAAGGACAGACATTTAGTAATAGAAAAGGGGCAATAGAACATATAAGCAGATTGGCTCTCCCTAGGTGGGCTCCTTCTCCCATTGGTGAGTTCTTCCTAGAACTTCCATTTTGGGGAAGGGCCCCACACCTGCCATCCCTCGTTCTCTGGACTGAGCTACCGTGACCCCATGTAGGTGCCTCCTATTTTCTTCCCTTGCCCCCAACACTTTCCAGCTCCCTCTTATGTGTGGTATTCCCCCATTAAAATGTAAGCACCTAGAAGGTAGAGACTATCTCTCTAGTTATATTTGTATACCCAGTGCCTGGCAACAGCGAGCGTTCAATTTTGGCTGACCAAGCCAGTCACTCTCTGCAAACCAAAGGGCCCCTTTGCAAAAAGCATGATACCAAGAAGTATAAATTAATCTTATGATCTAGGCACAGAAAGTATGCAAAGAGGTCAAAGTGAAGTGAATCACTCCCGAGGGTTAAGTCCTAGACAAGGGGCGCTGCTCCAGGCCAGGTTTAGAAGGGAGGGTGACCGACTGAGTACTGGAGATGTAAGTGGATGAGGCTTGACTGGGAGTGTCTGACTCGAAATAAGGTTGGAGGTCACCCAGTTGGAACTTAGGTTTGAAAATAAGGCTGAGGACTTTAGATTGTTTTTTTTTTCTTCTGAGGAACAAGGAATCCCGCCCACAGTCAATTTTTGACCACAGAGAAGTAAGATGAAGAAAACTGTGTTTGAGGGGGATGATCCCAGCAGTGTCTAGAATGGGCTGGTGAGAGAAGAGCCTGGGAGAGGAGGAAGAAGTGAATGGCCTAGGGAGTGAGTGTGGATCCAGAAAAGGAGGAGAGAGCCTGAGAAAGAGCTGGCAGAACTCAGGGAGTGACTAGAAGGGGGAGTAAAAAGATAACAGGAAAAGGAATCAGAAGAGATTCCAAGGCTGAAAGTCTAGAGAAGGGGGAGACAGTTAGGGCTACTGATGAGAACATGCAATCCAGACCACAAGGTTCCAGGGTCAGAGATCTCTAGCTGGAAGGGACCCCAGAGGCCATTTGGAGGGGCTACCTGCTAGCTGGGAGGAGAGAATAGCAACAACTCACATTTCTATCACTCTTTAATGTTGACAAAGCACTTTCTTCACAGTGTCCCCCTGAGGGACAAATATTTACTTTATAAGGAGGAAACTGAGGCCAAAGAGATCAAACGACTTGCTCCCGGCTACATCATCGGCAGGAAATGGCAGAGCTGAGACTCGAACCCAGGTTACCTGACCCCAGGCTGAGCACATTTTCCATCCCTCTGTGTTACTCCTTCTAGATGATAAGCACTGTTGGGTTAAGTTTCCAGGGATGGCGGGACATCTGCACTGAGATGCCCTGTGGCCACCTGGGGATGCTGAACCAGAAAGCAAGAGAGTAATCAGACAGCTGAAGACAGAAACTGGGAAAGGGGTCCATTGCAAGTGGCAGCAGAAAGTGTAGGAGCAGAGGGGAAACCGAGGGAACCAGATTGCCTGAGGGTGGCTAGAAAAGAAGCTGAGGGCCTTGGGGGATATCTACAGCAGGAGTGAAGGAACTAGCAAAGACTAGGGAGAAAGAGAAGGCAGAGAGAACTAGGGAAGCCCAAGATCACGGGATTTGTGGAAGGAGAGTTTGGAGAAGGAGGTGCTCTCCTGACTCGGGCTCTGAGTGTTGTGGAAGGATGGCAGGATGAAGACAATAACAGCCCAGAGGAGTTCTCTAGGCAGAAACAAAGAGTTCCAGTCAGAGCCACAAGGATACAGAACTTCAGGCCAGGATCGCCCCACAGCTACCAAACAGACAGCTTTGTTGCCTTCTCTCATTCTAAAGATGCCGAGGGCAGAAGGGTTGGGAAGCTGCTCCAACACACCCTGTGGAACGTGGGCCTGCTAAGTCCTCATCCCATCCTAGCTGTCCCTAGGGAGACAAGACTCTGGTGTGGAGCATCCTCCAGCCAAGGGGAGGTTGCTCGGGGTTACTGGGAGCAATTCCGAGCACCTCCCATGTGGCTCTTCAAACAAGCATGGAGAAAAAGAGATGGCTGCTACCCAGCCATTTGGTGAAGAGGCCCATGGCATCCTTTGAAGATGCTAAAGTGATGTCCCTCTGCCAAAACACGCAAGGGTCCTCTGCCCAACAGTAATGAAGAATGAGAGCCTCGGGCCTGGACGTTTTCAGAAGAAGATGCTTGTGACCTTCTGACAATGACATGAGTGAACTTTGGCTCCTGACCCCAACCCCCTCACCCCTCTTTTGTACTTCATTATGAGCTCTACCCCTCCCTCCTGGGGGCTAGAATTTGCAGATGACAAATACTAATAAAACAAACAAATCAGAGATGACCGTGTGCCACTGTGGGGTCAGTCCTGTGATCTGGACTTGGGCTAGCTTATACGGACTGGGACAGGCAAGGGGTGGCAGCAATGCTACCAGGTACTAAGTGTCCCAACAGGGGCCAACTCAGGGACACCCAGAATATTTTAGGCACAGAGGCTTTCAATAAGCCTTCCCATATTCCTTAATCAATATTAAAAGTGATCAATTCTAGCATGTACCATGCCTAGGCACATAAGAAACAAAACAAATGATTAATTTCAAAAGGATAATAAAGTTATTTACTTAATACTCTTTGTAACCATACCTTAGACTGGGAATCCCTGCCTGTGATAAACACATACGCACAGCCATGTACATGGAACTTGGCTAAGGGAAAACATTATCACATCTCTTTTTGGGGGGATGTGCCTCCCAAGCTTTGGCAGAGCAATGAAGGGGATGGGTTTCCCAGAGGCCTGCATTTTGAGACACTTGGATGGTCACATTTTCAAAGTCACAAATGTTAAACAATCCCATGGGAGAGTGGACAGCGTCAGCCAAATGGAAGTGGGGCATTGTAAATCTCTTCACAAGGTATTCAAAAGTTGCCACTGGGAAAACCGGAGGGTTATTGTTCTTTGACTACTAGCTAGAGGATCCACCATCATGGAAATGGTCATTTAGAGCCAGGCTACCCCTTTCATCTCAAAGCAGAAGGTTGGCGCCACCCTTCCTCCCCCCTCCCCCACCATCTATGGGTTATGGTGAAACCTGGGGCAGTACTGGGCACAGACAAGGCAGCTCACCCTCTCTGAGGTGACCCCCATGACTGTGGCCACGGGCATCCCCCCAGCGCTTCTCCACACTCAGCCTGACAGGAAGCTCTCTGGAGAGCTTCTGAAAGCCGACACATGAAATCCAGGAAGCGTATGGCAGCAAGTGCCGGAAAGGCAAACTCTGAGGATCAGTTCCACAAGGAACCTTCTTAGCCAGACTCCAGCCGAGCTCCTCCTCTCCACCCCCAGTCAACCACAAAGATAGAGCGCTGCTATCCTCCTTCAACCGGACAAAATCCGATTCTTACCCTCCTTCGAAGATTCTGATCCTCGCTGGCTCCCCTCTTTTGGAGACAGGGGCATCCTCCTCAGGCTTCCCTCTCTTGTCTTCTTCCTTCTCGGTTCGAGCTGGGTCTTTCCGACCCTCACTGGAGACCATCGAAGGGAGATGAGCCTGTTCCGCCACCGGAGAAATAACAAAAAAGGGTTATATTTCTAGGTGTGGACACCCTGCTTATTCAATCTGAGATGTGAAAACCATGAAGTGCAAAGGAAGCCAAGGACGGTAAACTGGTTACACTTGGCAACTCTGAGCAAGGCAGGTTGGCATGGTGAAAATTAGGAAGTCAGTCCCAGGTTAGCTCTTGGCATATGATTATCTTGTTGGTGGAGTTACACGCTGAGAACCCATCAGAACCCATCATCATGGCTATCACAGCACTTAAATGTTTACGAAGAGCTTTATATATAATGTCTCATTTCATCCTCACAACTCTGGGAGGTAGATGCTAGTATCATCCCCATTTTGGTCCTCAAAGATGGTTGTCACGTCCTCCCCACAAGGCTTCCCTTCTCCAGGTTAAAAATCTGAACTGTGGTGAAGAAAGGAACCAGGAGCTTAGCAGAGATACTACACAGGCAGGGAGAGAGGACGTTGAGACCCCAGAGATCTGGAGTTGTGAGTTGTCTTGGGGACATGTTCTTTACACATGTGCCTCAGGACCACTGTCTGAGCCCCCTACTCCCATGAAAGTTGTATTTAATTATAGGAGGAACCCTGTCTGAGGTGGGATTTGAACTTGGTTCTTCTTGACAGCAAGTTTAGAACCCTCTCCATTGTGCAGCTTACCATAAATCCATTGACACCTTCATCTAATACCTCATCAGGGAGACCAGCAGGATGCTAGTCGGGGGGCTCTCTAGTTTGCATATTAAGGGTCCCCAGAGACTGGTCCTGAGTTAGTAGAGCCTCAGATAAGTCATGACAGGGGGTGAGAAATGACTCAAAAGACTTGCTCGAACCTTACCTTTATAACTAGAGTGAATGGGATGAGGGCGGGGAGAGGTGCAAAGCTATTACAATATCTGTGGCACCATAGTGCACAGAGCACTGGGCCTGGAGTCTGGAAGATTCATCTTCCTGAGTTCAAATCTAACCTCAGACACTTCCTAGCTGCGTGAACCCGGGCAAGTCACTTCACCCTGTTTGCCTCAGTTTCCTCATCTGTAATATGAGCCTAGAGAAGGAAATGGCAACCGCTGCAGGATCTTTGCCAAGAAAACCCCAAATGGGGTCATGGGAGAGTCAGACATGACTGAAACAACTGAAACATCAACACAACAAAAAGTCACAGTAACTAGAAGTTTTGAAAGAGCACGTAGGGTTGGGCAGCATATTGAGGGAGGAAGTTTGTATGTCTCTACTCTAAGGAAGCTATGAGAAGCTCAGGTGGGACATGGGCAAGAATCTAGTTGCTCCAAATGTGAACTGATCTCAGTGTGGGGAAAGGAGTAAACACTAGGTGGAACACTGGGCCTGGAGCCAGGAAGACCTGAGTTCAGATGCTGCCTCAGACACCTACTAGCTGTAGGACTCTGGGAGAGTCACTTAACCTCCATCTGCCTCATCTATAAATGGGGATAATTATGCTCATCCCATTTAACCTCACATGGTTGTTGTGAGGATCAAATGTGATCATGGATATATAACTGCCTCATAATTATTAAGTGTTATATAAATGGAGTCAGAAAGACCTGAGTTAAAATCCTGTCTCAGACACTTAGTAGCTGTCATTCTGGGCAATGACTTAACCTCCATCTGCCTCATCTGTAAAATGAAGATAATGAAGTGGTATATACTGTTTGCTGCCCAGCACAAAGTAGGTGCTTAATAAATGCTATATTGATAAGCTTGGCTGAGAGATGACACTGGGTTCTTGAAGACTATATCAGCAGAAGAGCTTGAAAGGCTGTCCTAACAATATGGACAAGCTCAATTAAGGGTCTCAAGACAGAATGTGTCTCTTATCTGAGAACCAGCTTAGTATGTGTAGTGTGTTCATCACCAGATGGGGCACAGAGTGGAGTGTTTTTCAGCTACAGCATCACTCAAAGACTGTCTCAAACCCACAGCAAATGGAAAGAGTACCCATGCCAACAAAATCACAGATCCTTGATGTCATGAAGTAGATAATCAAAATAATAATGATTTAGGGGTAGCTAGGTGGGCGCAGTAGATAAAGCACCGGCCCTGGATTCAGGAGGACCTGAGTTCAAATTCGGCCTCAGACACTTGACACTTACTAGCTATGTGACCCTGGGCAAGTCACTTAACCCTCACTGCCCCCCCCCACAAAAAATAACAATAATATTTATTTCATGAGCCAACGAATGGATGAAAAAGCATTTATTAAGGGCTCCTGTGTGCCAGTCACTGTTCTAAGTGCTAGGGATATGAAGTGACACAAGTCCTGCCTTTAAGGAGCTTACTTTCTTAGAGAAGCCAGGCCTATGGTTTCATCAGTGTGGGCTTTCCCTGAATTAATGTACTCTGAAACCCCTCCATGCCTTCATATGGCCTTCATGGGTGGACAGTGCCAAAGAACACTGATTGTCTAGCAATTAAAGCCTCTAGTAGATTGTAAGCTCCCTGAGGGCAGGGACTGATTTTCACTTTGTCTTTGTATTCCCATTCCTAGCCCAGTGTCTTGTATATAGTCACATGTACAAGACAATGCTTGTTGGATTGGTGATGAATTTCTTCAGATTTAAGCAGCTCTTTGAGCACAAGATGCATAATCTATTGGCCAGCTCTAGCTCAGAAGGATCTATCAAAGCTCATGCTCCAATGACCTAGTGAAGCATAGTACAAGGGGACTTAATAGAATTATTATTATCATCAATCATAATTACAAATATTATGTTTATTATCAGCATTAATAATAGCCTGGCTTACAAAGAACTTTTCATACAACAGCTCTACAAGGTGGGTGATAAAAGTACCACTATCTTCATTCGACAGATAAGGAAACTGAGGCTCAGAGAGGTAAAATGACTTGCTCTCAGTCAGACAGATGGGAAGTGGCAAATCTGAGACTTAACTGCAGGCAGATCTTTAGATTCCAAAGCCCACATTCTTTCTCTTATATCCCTTAGAGTAGGGGTTCTAACTTTTTGTGTGTGTCATGGATCTGTTATATCAGTCTGGTGAAGCCTGGGGGCCCCTTTCGGGACTCGAGTTTTTAATTATGTAAAATAAAATCTATATATTACCAAATTAAATCGGTTAAATTGAAACAGTTAATCAAACTATTCTAAAAAAAAAAGTTCATGGACTCCAAGGCTAAGAATCCCTGTTTTAGTATCTGATGATGTGCAAATATGATGCTAGTTGGCTTATGGTCTAGATGGATAACCTTATAATTCAAGTAACCCACAGAGTGAATAAAGCACTGGCCTGGATTCAGGAGGACCTGAGTTCAAATCAGGCCTCAGACACTTGACACTTAGTAGCTGTGTGACCCTGGGCAAGTCACTTAACCTTCATTGTCCCACAAAAACAAATAAACAAACACATTAATTAACTAATTAAAAATTTTAAAATAAAATCAAATAAAAAATAAAATCAAAATCAATAAAATGCAAAATACTAAGAGGTGGGCATGCCAGAATCATCTTGTTTCCCTTTTTATCTGGGTTTTAAGAATGGCAGATCAGGAGAATGCTGGACCTGGATTTTATTAAGGCATATCACTTATCATCATCTTCATCATTGTCCTCATCATCATTAGTATAGTTACTATTATACTGTTGTGGAGAAGATGGAGAGATATGGGATAGATTAGAATCACATACAATGGATTTATAACTAGTTGCGTAATAGAAACCAAGGAGTGGAGGTTAATGGATCTCTGCCAGCCTTGGAGAAGCCAAACAGAGCAGTGCTCTAGGGTCCTTCCTATTTCTAGCCTTGTTTAGTTTAATGTATTTGTCAGTGACTTAAATGAAAGCACATCAATGGGATGCTTCTCAGATCTGGAGACTTGCATGAAACTGGGGGTGGACAAGTAAAGGGAATAGCAGAACTGGGATCTTAAAAAGAGACTGACAGGCTAAGAGCGATGGGCTGAACCCTGAGAAAAGGTCATCAAGCATGGAACACGAGTTCAAAAAGCCAACTGCAGATAAACAAGATGGCAGAGATGCCCTGTGGGAGCAGGGAGGAGCACATAGAAAAGAGATTGGTAGGTGTGGGTGGACAATAAGCTCACAAGGATCCACAGTGGGGCTTGTAACCATAAAATCCAACATGGCATTAGATGCCCTTAGGTGGCCCTCACATCCAGAATGAGAGATGTGCTCATCCCGTTTCCTCTATTCTGGTCAGGCCACACATCAAGTGCCCTGTTCAGCTCTGGATGATGCATCAGAGGAAGGACATTGACAAGCTGGAGGATGTCCTAAGGAAGGCAACCAGGATGGTGAGGAGACTGGCAATCCCGTGCCATGTTGAGTACTGGGCAGAGCAACTGGGGATAGTTAGCACAGAGAAGAGAAGGCTGAGGGAGTGTCATAACCACTATCAATTGGGTAAAAGACTGGCCTTGTTCTGTCTGATACCAAGAGGGTAGAACTGGGAGCAATGAATGGAACCCACAGAAGCAGATTTCAGTTTATCATGGGGAAAAGCCCTACCTTTCTTACAATGTGAGCTGTCCAGCAGTGGCATGGGCTACATTAGGAGGCAGTGTGGTCCCTGGAAGTAGAGGATGGATGAGGGCCATTGGTGAGGAGGGACTGTCACTGCTCAGGTCACAGCTGAGATTCTATGACTCGATGGACGATACCTGTGCCTGTTCCTAATATGCTGTGAGAGGCACTGCTTTGAATGAAGAAGAAATAATTGGTTCTGGGATCTAGAATCTCCCTCTACTCAGACAGGAATCCTCTATGACATTCCCAATAAGTGGTCATCCACCTTCCACTTGAAGACCTCCAGAGACAGGGAGCTCACTAGCTCCTCAGGCAGCCCAGGCTATTTTATGACAGCTCTCCTTGTTTGGAGGCTTTTCCTCCTGTCAATCCCAAGCTGGCTAAAATGTAATTCACACATTCCTAATGCTGACCTGGAGGGATCTGAGAAGAACAAATCCAATTCTTCTTTCATGTGTCTAACCTTGAAATACTTGAAGATAGTCATTATTTCTCTACTTCATCCTCTTTTCTCCTGGTTAGCCACCCTCTATTTCCTTTATTGGACATATAAAATGTGGCACACCTTAAGTCTCTAGATGTGATCTGACCCAGGCAGAGGACAATGGGACCATCCCCACCTCAATTCTGGATGCCATAATTCAGTCTTGAGCTGCCTTTCTAAAAGCATGAGCCCCAGAAGGAGAAAAGTGATAGTCTCACTGTCCTCTGTCCAAATCACACCATACCTGCGGTACTGCATCCACTTCTGCCTACCACACAGCAGTGGGGAGGGGAGGTGGACAGAATGGGGGAGTTCAGGAAAGGGACAATCCAGAATAAATCCTGTCCTGAAACCAGTAACCAGAAGAGAGAGCCAAGGAACTGGGAACAGAGAAAAGGGAGTACATCAAAAAGGATTAGGTAGTTTCTACCCACCTAAATTCTAATCAGTCATACCTGTAGTTAGACAAAGGGGCAATGGGAAGGAGATGGCTGGCCTTCCTGGTCTGTTTTTAACTTAAAATGTCCTCATGATTATAGCTTTTAAGATACAAATATATCCAGTTTCATCACGAAACAAATAGGCTTCCTACCTTCTCTAACTCTATGTTAATGCATGCACACAGACCTCTCTGTGGCTGGAGGTGAGAATGAGCTGCTTCCCCATGGGGCTCCATCAGCGGCTCACCTGCCCTGAGGGGAGCACCAGGCTTCAGTGTTGCCACCCACCAGAGGGAAGAAATTGGTTTTTCTCAAGTGGCACATTGAGACCTGCTTCCAGATTAGACATCCTGTGGCAATATAGCCTTCTGGGAGATTGGTGATTAATGACCACAGAGGAAGTGGAGATATAGGAAAATCAAAAGTTTAGTTACCCAGGGACATCTCATCCATTGAACTAAAGAACGGAAAAAACTGGAGCAGGGTACCAGTATGTGGAGTGCTACAACAGGCTGGAAGAAAAGGAGACTAGACTTTAGCTGGGACCAGTTCTATACTCATTGAAGTCACTTGGTTTAGGGACTGAGGTTAGTGAAAAGTGAATTCCCTAGGGTGGTGTGGGAAGAGACAGAGACACCTTTAAGTTCAGAAAATGAATGAAAGGGGAATAAAAGAAAAAAGGCTGAAGTTACCGAAGATCCCAGAAGAAAATTCTGTTTAAAAAGTTGAGTGCAAGCAGGTAAATCAACCAGTCAGCTATTAATACCAGAAGGAAAGATGGTATCTAAACAAACCCAGAAATCTCTGAGTAAATATAACAAGACAAAGAAAAATGAAGCAACATGGTGATGAAGCAGCAAAAAACTTTGGATTCCCAAGAGAGTATGGAATCACAGCAGGATGTTTCTGAATGGTACGAGAGAAATAAGAATCTTCAAAGCAGAATGTATGGCCTATACAGGAGAAATAATTGACAGAATTGAAAAACTTAAATCTGCCTTAGCAAATCTTTCCAAAGAAGCAAAAGAGAAAAAGTTTTAATTCTATGAGGAACACAGAAGGAATAAAGATGTAAAAGGACCATGAGTGAAAGAATAAAAGTTCAGAATAGACAGAAAAGAGAATTAATGAAGATAACAAAGTAAAGAAGTCATTTTTAGAAAAAAGACAGAATATTTTAAAACTAACAAAATAATTTAAAGGAGAAAAGAGGAAGGGAGGGTTTTGATCATCCAATGGAGAAAGAAAAAAGAGGGAGAATTAAATTGTGTAAAATGAAGAATGAAAATGGAATTAATAAGTAAACTCAAAACTAGGGGAAAGGATGACAGAGGGGGGATAGAAAGAATGGAGGAATATTTATTTTATTTATTTTTTATCTATTTATTTATTTGTAGAATTCCTTTTTTAAAATTTTGAGTTCCAGATTCTCTCCCTTCCCCACCAATTGAGAAGACAAGTAATATGATACCCATTATATCTGTGAAGTCACTCAAAGCATTTCTGTATTAGCCATGTTGGGGGTGTGGGGAAATAAAAAATAATGAAAATGAAAAACAGTATTGTTCTATCTGCACTCAGTTTATCAGTTCACTCTCCAGAGGTAAATAGTATTTTTCATCATAAGTCCTTTGGAATTATCTTGAATCATTGTATTGATCAGAATAATTAGGTCTTTCATAGTTGACCACCATTATAGTATTACTGTTTCTGTGTACAAAGTTCCCCTGGTTCTGCTCAATTCACTTCTCATCAGTTTGCATACATTTTCCCTGTTTTTTCTAAAACCATACAATTAATAGCTTTTATTTCTTCTGAAAACAGCCTGTACATATCCTTTGACCATTTATCAGTTGGGAAATGGAGGGAGGAATTCAAGGGTGAAGAGAAGAGAACCTATGGAAATAGGGTTTCCTTAAAAGAGAGTGAGCAAAGATAGCTTAAGAAACATTAAATCTTTAGAGAGTATGAATTTTTAAAAATAGGACAAATTTTAAATTAACTCATAACTTTACATGTGAATGGATTAAATAATCCAATAAATCAAATGAGTTACAATTTGAATAAGAAAACAAAATTCCCAAATCTGTTGCTTATCAGGTTTAAGATTTTTTTTTCCCTCTTCATCCTCTTTTTCCCCTTTAAAAATAGTTTTTTTATAATATGGAGTGTCTCTTATGAAGGAGAGGGGTACTAGAAGAAATTAGGCAATGTATCAAATTATATTAATATAAATTTTTTAAAAAAAAATGGATTGTGATGAATGGTCCAGCCACTGGATTATTCCACAATGTAGATTTTGAGTCTTTGCTGTGATACATGGCAAAATAACTGGCACCATAACATAAAACCCTATGTGGAGGCCACAGAGAATGGAATTTGCTGGAATTTAAAATGGGTATATTTATTCTCTAATCATTTGAGAAATGAAAATTAAAGCAGCTCTGAGTTTCCACCCCACATTGATCAAATCAGCAGAGATGATAAGAGAGGAAAATGATAAATGCTGGAGGAGCCGTGGGAAACCAGATATACCACTGTTGGTGGAACTGCGATGAGTCGGCCATTTTGGAAAGTAATGTGGAACCATACCCCAAAAGTCTTTGTGACTTTGACCCAGCGATACCATTAGGAGGCCTATATTTCAAAGGGATCAGAGAAAGCAGGAAAAAACCCACAAGCACAGAAATATTTATAGTAGCTCTTTTTTGTCGGAGCCATAAAGTGGAAACTAGGAGGATGCCCATCTACTGGGAAATAGCTAAAAAAAAATGTGGTCTATAAATGTGATGAGCTACTATTGCACCATCAAAAAGTGATGAAATAGACAATTTCTGAGCAAAATGGGAGGATCTCTATGACATAACCTACTCAGTCAGGTTATGACAACATTACCAAAAAAAAAAAACACAACCCCAAAAACACTACTTTGAAAGACTTGAAAAAACCGATCCATACAGTGATAAGACATGAGTCTGAGCACTGAAGATGAACCCTGCTGGAGAGGTGACAAGCTTAAAATGAAGCATGAAGGACGCCTTTTGGGATATGGCCAATGTAGGAATTTGTTCTGATGGACTGAGCATATTTGTTAGAAGGGTTTTATTGATTTATTTTATTGTTTGATGTTTGGGGTGGGGAGGGGGACAATTGGGAAAGGGAGAGATCTAGGCTTTTCAAAAAAACTCAAAAAACCGCCACATTCTTAAATTTTAAAAAAAGAAAAGAAATAGATGTGCATTTATCGAAAGTCAGATTTTTGAACATGTCCTTCATTGCACTCTCCGTGTATGTTGTGTTTGAGCCAGCTACTGATTCTGGCTCCCCTAAGCCCCAATTCTACTCATGAGGGACATTCCCAGAACTCGATAGTCTAGTGAATCAACAAAGGGGATGAGGATTAGGCAGTTTTGAAAGGTAAGGTTCCCAAAGAAATCTTGCTGGGTATAGCTCATCTTGGAAAAAAAACAATATTTATTTAATGGGCTTTGCCAAAGCAAATAGGACTAAATTAGTTCTTTCTTGTTCAATTTTCTTCAATTAACTGTTGGCTCCTCAGTTTTCTTTTGGTACAAAAGTAACTGGGGAATATCCCATGCTGGCAAAACCCAACAATTCCACTTTGTAACTTTTCCCAGACAAGTCAACAGGATGGCTCTGCCCCCTCGCAGGGAATAGGGACCTCAGCCAGGGTGACAAGGGCATTCCTATGACTAAACTTCACCCATGGCAAGGATGCTGATTAAGATACACATTCAGTGCACAAAGAAGACAGTGAGCACAGGGTGTGGAGTAGGCCACTCAGTACAGCTACATCCATGGCACATTGAAAAGAGCACTGGTTCTTGAGTCAGAGGAGCTGGGTTCGAATCTCATGCTTACAACCGGAGTGACCTTGGGAAAATCACTTAACTTCCCTTGGCCTCAGTTTCCTCAGCTGTAAAATTGGGGAAGTAATAGCACCTACTTCCCCAGGCTATTGTGGGGATCAAATGAGTTACAATATATAAAGCACTTGCCTGGTATGTAGTGGGCAATTAATAAATATTTGTTATCTTTCTGTCTCTGTCTTTACCCCCTCCTTTCCTCCCTTCCTTCCCATGATCCATCACCTGAATTTGCACTGAAGAAAGCATAGGATTACAGATTTTGATCTAGAAGGGATCTTAGAGGGCATCAAATTCAGCCCTGACATTTCTTTTTTTTTTTTTTTTTTGGCAGGGCAGTGAGGGTTAAGTGAGTCACCCAGGGTCACGCAGCTAGTACATGTCAAGTGTCTGAGGCCAGATTTGAAGTCAGGTCCTCCTGAATCCAGGGATGGTGCTTTATCCATTGCACCACATAGCTGTCCCAGCCTTGACATTTTACAGAAGAGGAAACTGAGGCTCATAGAGGTCTAATTATTTGCCCAAAGTCACATTGCTAGGAAGTAGAAGAGCCAGAATTAAAACTCAGGATCGGGAATTTCTGTCTGCTTTGGGAAATAGCTAAGACATGTCCTCTAAGCTTGGAATCTTTTGAGCTTCCCTTTTTTCCCCCAACAGTAACTTAAAGGAGGAGGAAGGACCCCCATCCACCCAAACAGGACTACTTTCCGTATGCAGTAGTTCCCTATTTACTTAGTTGGCTGACTTAGCCGACTCAGCAGACCTTCCAATGGCCTCATCGCTTACAGCAATCTCATCACTTTCCGGAGCAAAGCCTCTAACTTAAGTAACAGAACTCTGAGCATACAAAATTGGTGAAGTAGGAAATGAGTTCATCTTACAGAACCTAGAGCCTCACTGTTAAGGAATTCTCAGACTGGAGTCATACCATGTGTCAGATGGTGGCCCCACCTAAGAAAACAGAAGCCAGCTCTATTGGGGGAGAACCAAATACCAGAAGCGATGAGCATGAAGGTTAAGAGCTTCTGGGAATAGAGAATACTTCAATGGTCCTAGGAGATAGGTGGGGCAAAGAAGGGAAGAAAAAGGACAGCACAAGCATTGATGAGAAAGGGTATGGGCCTGGATCTAGAGAGGCGCTAAGAATATTGAAACTACTACAAAGCAGTCCCATTAACCAAACTTTCCAGCTTAGTCTGCTGGGGAGCCATATCCTGTCTCCCCTACCATCCACTCCCACAATGCACCTCTACTTGTAGAGTGGAAGTCAATGGGAGAACAGTGTTTTCCTTTATAGAAAACCACTAGAGAGCCAATTCTGCTAGGGATGCATATGCATGCCCATCCAGGGAAGTAGCATAAACTTCTTTTATATGGGGACCAGGCTAAGCTATCAGGAGAGAATATTTACAGTGGAGACTCTGATGCATACTTCAAGGGATCTGGGCTTGGGGGGGAAGCATGTTGGACTAAGTTATGTTTAAGGTCCCTTCTTTTTTGTTGTTGTTTTGTTTTTGTTTTTGTTTTTTTAAGTGAGGCAATTGGGGTTAAGTGACTTGCCCAGGGTCACACAGCTAGTGTCAAGTGTCTGAGGCCAGATTTGAACTCAGGTACTCCTGACTCCAGGGCTGGTCCTCTTATCCACTGTGCCACCTAGCTGCCCTAAGGTCCCTTCTAACCACATGAGTCCACCAGTCTTTAGGTCACAATTTTGTAACATGGGAAAACAGTCCAGAATGGGATCAGAAGACCTGGCTCCTGCCGCTTATTACCATGTAATGACCTTTGGCAGATCCCTTCTCTGGTCCTCAGTAACTCCAAGTATAAAATGCAGGGAGTGGGCCTGATGGTCTGTACTGAGCCTTATACTTCAGAAATTCAATGCTACCCTGACCTGAGCCCCCATAGGAAGATCACTTAACAGAATTATCAGGCTAGTTAGAGATGATAGAAACAACCAAAATGGTTCTTACCTCTGTCATTCGGGGCTTTCGGGAGCTGGACGGGACAAGCCTTCCTGTTTCAGGATGTGGAGCCGTGGCCATGGTGTAGGTCTCTTTGCTGACCTTCTGCTTGGACCTCAGGAGGGACAGAGCTGCTTTAGTGGACACCCCAGGCAGGTTGGGGTTGTACAGACTTATACACCAACCAGCATAAACAGAGGACCTCCTGTCCGCCTGCTGGACGGGATTTGGCTTAATGTAGTTTAAATAGCACCAACTGACATTAGTGGTCGTATGGAGGCTGGGAAACTGTAGTACCTTCTTGGCGTCTGTACCTTCCCGGGATTTTGCTGTCCTGGGAGAAGCGGAGGAAGAGGTGGGAGGAGTCTTCGGCGGATGGTCAGGCAGGTCCTTGGAGTCTTCCTTCTTCACTCCCTGCAGTGGTGACTGCCGCCGGGAGGGCTTCCCAGGGGGCTGTTTGGATGCTTCCGGAGCCCCTGAATGAGGCAGCCCAGAGTACTGAGCGGGAGGGCTTTCCTTAGGAAAGGGCTGAGCCAGTGATGAGCTAGGGAGCATCTCTTCCTCCTCTCGGCCTTGGCTGGGTCCCC
The DNA here is from genome assembly GCF_019393635.1 of Dromiciops gliroides. NCBI lineage: Eukaryota > Metazoa > Chordata > Mammalia > Microbiotheria > Microbiotheriidae > Dromiciops > Dromiciops gliroides. Next base: position 598,101,810 of record NC_057863.1, read on the forward strand.
CAAACGGGCCCCTCTCTTGCCTCTTGCCGGCTTCGGCAGTGGCAAGGATGCTGCTGGCTGGTCTGAGCAGCTCCAACTTCTCCTCGGCTCTGGAGCCTTCCTCCTCCTTCACCCTCTTCTGTTGCTGGGTCTCCGTGGTGAGTTCCAGGCTGCCTGCAGGGGAGAGCACCCCGTTTGCTGCCTCTGCAGTGGACGGCTTCCCTCCAAGCCCAAGATGCTTTCTGAGGACAGGAGAGGAACCCTTTCCTCTCTAGTAAGGGCAGAGGCACCCTCAGGTACCCCCTTCTCTGCTCCTCGCTGATCTGGGTCAGGGGGAGCTCCGCTGCGGGAGCTGCTACACCACAGACCAATGTCCCTTTGGCCTGGTAGTCCTCAAATTTGGGGAGCATGAGGGAGGATGGGTTGCACTGGGACTGAGTGACCAAGATCTGAGAAAGCGTTGTATACATCACACTGCCGTAGGAGGGCATGTTGGTCTGGATCCGGACAGGCACAACCAGAGACACCGGGGGATCTGGGCAGGAAGGAATGGTCAGCTGTGGGGCTGACGTCGAGACTGGAGGGCTGGCAGCACGTGTCACTGGCTGCAACCGGACGTCGGTTGCCATATTCTGTGCTGGGGGAGAGGCCGGGGAGGGCCCCTGTGAGAGGGGAAAGGCTGGATTTCACCGGGTCCAGGTGGCTGCCGACCTCCCCAGGCAGGTGAAGGGCAAACTGAGACTGCAGAGGCAGAAAGAAGCCGAAGAGAACCGAAGAGGAGCTGGGATAGGGCACGGGGAGAACGGCGGGTGCTGGCGGAAGGGGAGATCGGCGGATGAGGTATGAGCTGGTGAGCCTGTGAAGCTGGCCCCTGGTGTGAAAGAACAGCTGGTTGGAGGGGAACTTGGCGGAGTCTGAAATAGGGAGGGGGGCAGTGGGGGCATGGAGTAACGGGGCAGAGAAGATTTCTGGCATAGCCGGAGTGGAGAACAACTCTGAAGACTGTCCTGGTGGCGGCAGGAAGTGTTGAAAAGAGAAAAGGGACACCGGAGGGGGACAGGTATGGTTTTTCATGCAGGGAGTGCTGGGGAATGGGCGGGGGGAATACTTGGAGGGCTTCTGTGTAAGGCGGGCTGGACACCAGCTGGGGACTGTCCTGCTGGCTCTTAGCACTGAGGTACCCACCGTGGGAAGAGGAGGAAGAAGAGGACGAGGTGGTGGTAGAAGCCGAGCACGTGGAGGAAGAGGAGGGCTGATGAAGCAAACTTTTGGTGGCAGATTTGCTGGATGAAGGGAGCGGCTCTCACTTTCAGTCTCCCCTTGGGGGCACCTCTGGCTCATGTTCTGGATGCCGGCTCAGAGAAGCCTGTCTCACCAGAAAAGATTTCCTTCTTTCGGGCGGGGCCGACGAGGTGGGATGCCTGGGGTGGGAGGCTGGGCCCCAGGGGACCAGACTCCCATAGTCGAAGGACTTGCTGCGTGCCTCGGAATATCTGGGAAGGACTGCGGCACGTTAGGCGACTGCTCGGAGGCCGACCCTTCGCATTTCTCTGGAGTGGTGAGGGTAGCTCGGAAACTGTCAGCAATGTGGGCGCCAAAAGGCTTGGAGTGGCTTTCAGCAAGAAGGCCCGGGGGCCTCTGTCTTGCCGCGGTCTTCCCTTTCGAAGGACGCCGAGCGGCTCGACCCATGCGATACGCTGCTTTCCAGGCTCGGGCTTCGGGTCAGGGAGACCGACTCCAAACTGGACTCCCCCCTGAGGACTGGGCCATCTCGGCCAGGCGCAGCTCTTCTTCTTGGGGGGCAGCTTCTCGGCGGGGAGCTGGGCCAGCGTTTGGCTCCGCTGAGGCCACTGAAATTCCTCGGACTTTTCGGGGTTCTTTCGGCGGAGGCTCAGGTTCTGTGTCCGGGCCTGTCGGGTTCCTCGGTCACCAAGATCTCGGGAACCTGGATGTTGGGTTGGCGGACCTAACCTCGGCTGCAGGGAGTGGGGAAGAGCGTCCGTGTGGAGCAACGGGCTGGCTGCGATGGGAACTGGGGCAAAGCCTTGTCCTCTCCTTCCTGGTGACTCGACCTGCTCCGGAGGGTCAGGTTTTTCAAAGGAGCTGGTGTGCTGAATGACCGAAATTTCCGTGGAGATTTTTCCTTCTCTCCTTCCCGACTCGGAACTTGCTGCTGCTTTGGGAGTCCTTGGGTGGACGGCCATGGTCCCCTCCCAGGGGTGGCACGATGGAGTGGCTCTGCTGGTGGCTTGGTGGGCTCGGGGGAGGCTCAAAGCAGCTTCTGAGGGGGCTGGGTTGGCAAACTGGCTCCCTGGCCCCACAGAGGAGTGACCTTTGGCCTGACTCATAGGAGGGTGGGTCTTCATCATCCCCCACGCTCTTTTCTTTCCGCCCTTTTTCCTCAGTGGCAGTGAGTTCTAAACTGGTCCCCACCTTATAGTGCATCATCTGAGACCAAGACTCGGGCTCCCCCTGGCTCTTTTCAATTCTGCGATGGGTGGGCCCGGGGAAGCAGGCTTGGCGAGCTGGAAGTTCTGAGCAGTAGTACTTTTTTATGGGCCTCGTAGTTATCCCGACTTCTTGTAGCGAGCCCCACATATGTTACACTCGAAGGTCATCCCTTTGGCTTCTGGAGCCTTTCCGGGACTTTTTGGTGAGTTCGCTTTCCTTTGCTTCTTTTTCTTCGGCGGGTTTAGAGGCCGGGTCCTTCGGGCCTAGCCCAATGTCCTCGGAGCTATAGTCCCCTCCCAAAGGGAGCTCAAAGGCGGGCTGGCGTTTCAACGTGCGGGGGTGGGACGTAAAGACTTGGCTGCGGCTTAGGGTGTCCGACTCGCTGATGTGGTCGTCGAAGGAGTAGCTACCTCTGAAGGTGTGCGGGGAGCTGATGGTGCAGGTGGCAGAAGGCATGGAGTGGCTCCGCAAGAGGGGCGCGGGCTCGGTGGAGCTGGGGGGCAGAGGCTGTAGGGAGAGCAGTGATTGTTCCGGCTTGCCTTTCTCCCCGTGGGAGAGCAGCGTTTTGGATGGGTCCAGCTGAAACGGGTCCCGGAAGATCCCGGACTTGGGGGACTCGATGCTGCTCCTCCGGGACAGAGAGCTCCTCCTGGGCTTCACGCTGTCGATTTCACTGGTGTCCACGACCGCTTCGTTAATTGTGATTAGCTTCGTGATGTGCTCGATGACCTGCGTCCGAGGAACGGAGATGGGGCCCAGGCTGGGCTTGTCCTCGGCAGACAGGGGCAGGAGCGGCTGGGTGGCTGCGGCCGTCAGCATCGCGGTGCGCTGCCCGATTCGCCCCCACACTTGCCGAAGATGATCTCGGCGTAGGACTTGGCGTTGGTATTGGGAGGGCTGATCTGTGCTCTGCGCTCTCGGACCGGGAAGTAGGCCGGACTCCGTGCTTGCCTTGCTCCCAGGGCTGAGGAAGGCCTGTTCGTCCATCACTTTCTTCCTTTCACTGAGCCTCAGGGCGAGCTTCTGCTTGATGGTGTGTGTGTCCTCCGCCTTATGGCTCACAGAATGCTCCGATGAGGACGACAGAGGCTCCGCGAACTGGGGGCTCTCCTCGAGAGACTGGGAGGTGCCGGAATGGGACGAGGAGCAGCGGTCGTGGCCAGGACCGTGGCCGCCCACGCCGTAGAGGCTGCTGCCAAGGAGGGTGTGCTTTTGTCTGGGAGACAGGTCGGCGGGGTGGCTGGACCCGGCCACCGTCTCCTCCTCCGAGTCGGTGCTCTCTCCTTCGGTGGGCTCCTCAAATTCCTCACCCCCGATCCTTTCCATCTCCAGACCCGGAGGGTACATCTCAGCCCCGATGCCCGAAGCCAGCCCGGCTTTGATCCGGTGTGCGTGGGACTTCCTGTGTTTGTACAGATTGCTTTTGGTTTTGAAGGAGAAGCCACACGGGGATGCAGTGGTAGGGCGCCCGCTCACCGGTGTGAGAGCGGATGTGCTTTTGGAGCACGCTGGGCTTAGCACAGGGCCGGCTGCAGTACTGGCAGATGTACTTGCCGGGTTTCTGAGGCTTCTTCTCCTTCTTGGGCGGTTCCTCGGCCTGCTTCATAGAGATGTGGGAGGCACGCGGGATGTAGACTTTAGGGATGGACTGCAGTTCCTCTGGAGGGATGATGGTCGGGTGGGCGGGGAGGAGCTGGCTCTGGGAATGCAGCCCCGGAGAGACAAAAGACCCCGAGGGGCCTGGCCTTATTGGCTCGACTAGCTGCCACGTGGGCCCTTCCAGGAGATGCTCGGGCTTGCTGGGCGACATAAATGCTGGTGACAGAGGGTGTTGAGGGAGCTGGGGGATGTGGGGCGGGCCTTCAACAGTAGATCTCTTCGGGGGCTTCTGGTGTCCTGTTTTCTCCTGAGACCCCTCCCTCAGAACCAGTGGAGGCCCCGGATAGTGCTGCGGCTGGGATAGGAGCTCATGGAGGGGTGTGGCCGGGGAGGAAGTCGAGCTGCCCTGGAATGGAACTGGAGCAGGGGCTGGAGCAGGAGCAGGGGCTGGAGCCGGGGTTGGAGCAGCGGAGGGGCCACTGACTTGCACGGCTTCACCTTTGGGAAGCCGCTTTCTGGGACTGCCCTCCGATGTCTGTGCACCCTTGACACTTTGCTCAGGATCCATGGCCTTATCAGAGGTTGGGGATGATGCTACTTGGGGAAGGGTGGACCAGGCTTCATTTACAGATGGCCCACATGCCCAGGCTCTGCTTACATTGGAGAAGTGGGAAGCCAGAGATGGTTCCAGAGGATCTTTTACTGAAGTGTTGCTGGCTGCTATTGGACTAAAAAATGCTTGGAGAGTCAAAACAAAAGTGCACTGGTGAAGCTATTTCAATGCCCGGTAATAGCCCAGAACTATGAGTTTCCCCGTGAGTATTGTCAACGGTTTGAATCTGGCCATCTTGTTTTCTGGTGACAGCAGCATCCTCAGAGTCAGGAGACAGCCCACAACATGTCTGAGCTGTTGCTTGTTGGTGAGCTTGGCAAACGCCAGGACAGTCCAGCTCATGTCATGAGTATGGCTGATGAGCAAAATAACACTGAATGGTGAGGGCCGGTCCCTTTGGGTCCCTTCCCTTTGGGTTGGTTTTGGGAACTGGTGGTCTTGGTCAAGAACTTCACACTCTTCTGGAATCACAGGATCCACAATGTGCACAGGCAAACACACATGTATTCCACAGACACAGAGTGAGACACCCCACACAGACATACAGGGACACATATCACACCGAGATCCCACACATACATTCCACCATACATACATCACACATGTCACATACACAGAACCATGCACAACACACATACCACACAGAGGAAATGTACAACACAGAGTTATAATACATCACACACACCCCACACATAAACAATACACACCCATCACACATGCCACAGGTACACACACATACACATACCACACACATATACAGAGACACATTCAAGGACATAGAAACAATACATACATATAGACACACAAACAAACACATCAGAGAGAGAAGGGGTTGGGGAGGGAAAAAGAAGTCATTGTAGCATCTTTAAAAGATTCTGAAAGTTATGACTGTTTTTATAAACTATCGTCCTCCATAACCCTCACAAATACATTCGGAAGCCCTCAGTTGTCTGCCCTCTCCTGCCAAAGTCCCTTCCTCCCCTCCCAGCCCCCACATGGCTTCTAACATGAGTGACTCACACATTGCTGGCAATTCCCAAGCCCAAGGCTGGAAGAGCTGGGGACAAAAGAAAGCCACTCCACTGTCTTCCTTCCCACCCCCGGTCCAAGTGGAGCCACCCAGGGTTCACTTCTACATAAGATACTTACTGGCTGTGTGATCCTGGCCAAGTCACTTAACCTCTTAGCCTCCATTTCCGTATTTGAAAAAATGGGGTAATAATAGCGCCCATCCCACTGGGGTCGTTGTAAGGGTTGCCAGAGACAATGTAGGAAAAATGCTTTGCCAATCTTAAAGTAGAGCTGGCATTACTTCATGCCCCTAATCCCACCTCCGGACTCCTGGAACTTCCATGGAGTCTTAGACTCTGAGGAGATCCTGGAAGGCACAAAGAAGATTATATAATCCATCCTCCTGGTTATGGATGGGGGAAACTGAGACTCAGACATGTGAAGGGACTTGACCATGATCACACAACTCAGTGGTAGCAGGGCTGCGGTGAGTCTCAGGGTGAGCCAGTTGGCCAAATTTGGAACCCTATTTTCTCAAAGTTTGGAGCCCATGATAGAGTAAGCCCTCTGGCCATGGTTTTGTCCCTCCATTTGGCACAAGAGGCAGGGCTCAGGGCCACCCTAATGAGGGCCAGGCATATGGGTGGAGAAGGGAGACAGTGAACAGCCCAGTACACCATGCAACGAGTGATTCACTGACAGGAGTGTGGCCAGTTGGGGCTTAGCTTTCAATTTCTTTCCAGCCCCATTGAACATCACTTCCCGTCTTGCACTTTATTGTCTAGCCCAACTGGTCTTCCCTCCATTTCTCACTTAAGAAGTCAGCTCCCGTCTCCCTCCCCTAGGCCTGTGCATTCACAGCCCTCCATGCTTGGATGCACTCCCTCCTCACCTCCACCTTACAGAATTCCTTTATCTTTGACACTCTACTTGAGCACCCCTTCTACGTGAAACCTTTCCCAGCCCTCCCCAACTGCTATAGTGTCCTCCCTCCCATCACCACATACCCTTGAAAAATAAGCTCTGTGCTTATTTTGTATTGATTCTCTCTACAGGTAGTCTGTATGTGCTTCTATGTGTATGTGTTGTCTCCTCTGATAATAGAAGTCCCTTGAGAGCAGGGATGGTTTTATTCTTTGTGTTTGTTTGCCCAGCCCTCGGCATATTGCCTGGCTCATTACTGGCACTTGAGAAACGCTTACTCATTGATTGATTGATTGAACTTACGCCCATGGGTCACGACTTGGTCCCTGCCTCTGGTTCCTCTGGGCTGGGAGAAGTCGGAGGCCACATGCCTGAAGGACTCTGTGGGGATGACGAGAATAGGAGCTTTTACCATCAGGCTCAAGAGAGGGCTAGATGATTCTAGATCACACAGGAGCAGACACAGGGAAAGAAATGAGGCATCCTGCCCAGGAGAGGAAGCCACAGAACATGAGCCAGCAACACCCTGATCCACGGGAGCCTAGGATTTCAATTTTGAAGTGACTACCCCAGAGAACATGAGTCCAACCCCTTCATTCATTCTTTCTTTTTTTTTCCCCTGGTGGGGCAACAAGGGTTAAGTGACTTGCCCAGGGTCACATAGCTAGTAAGTGTCAAGTGTCTGAGGATGGATTTGAACTCAGGTCCTCCTGAATCCAGGACTGGTGCTTTATCCACTGTGCCACCTAGCTGCCCCACCAATGCCTTCATTCTACAGAGCAGGATGCTAAGACCCAGTGAGGGGAAGGGACTCGTCCAAGGTCACACAGTTAGGAGGTAGTAGAGGCAGTATTCCAATCCAGGTCCTCAATAATATCTGTCCTTTGGTCTCCTAGCATAGCATCCTTGTCACAATGCTGAACACCAGGTGGTGGTGGTGGTGATGATGATCATAGCATTTCTATCATGCTTTAAGGCGTTCAAGGAACTTTACAAATTTTATCTCATTTGTTCCTGGGAGGGAGGTACTGTTATTATGCCCATTTTACAGAGGGAACACTGAGGCAAACAGAGGTTAAGTGACTTGCCCAAGGTCTCACAGCTAGTAAGCATCCACTGAGCCACTTAGCTGCCATCTACATAGAGAATTCTAGTCTGTAGCCTAGATTTCCTCTTTCCTTCTAGGGAGCATCATCAATCCCCAAGCAAAGAAGCAGCACATCCAAAATCACCTGAATATGTTATAATAATATCAGTGTTGGAGAGACAGTGTGGCTTATTGGTTAGAGATCTCTGCTGAATTCCAAGTCAGGAATACTGGGTTTCAAGACCCATCTGTGACACAGGCTGGTTATTTCACCTCCAGCTGCTCCTTAAGGGAAGAGGTCTTACCCTTCCTGTGTGGGCCATGATTCCCTCAGGTCCCCTGGGGGAAGCCCATGTGCCCCTTCTCAGAGCACTATTGTTAAATGTATAAAATACCTAGGAAACCAAGAGTTAGTGGCAATAAAGGTGCCATGTTGATGATCTTGGGGGTCACTCCAGGATCTTGGCTATTGTCCTTCAAACCCTGGCTCTTACCACGGTGTGATGGATGAATCACGGTTTCTTCATCTGTGAAATGGAGATGTTTCTTACACTCTCCCCCTCCAAGTGTGGTTGTGAGGAAAGCAAAGGGCAAACCATCCAGTGTGTATGTGTGAGTGTGTGTGTGTGTGTGAGAGAGAGAGAGAGAGAGAGAGAGACAGCAAGAAGTGGAGAGCAGATGCATCCATTCTTCCATTGATCTGGACGAGTGAGCTGCTATCATTACTACTACCTAAGGTGGAGGAGGGGTGGGAGGCGGCATTTATTAAGGTCTTACCTCAATATGAGGCACTGTGCTAGGCACAAGGGACACCAAAAAAGGCCAAAAGAAGGTGCCTGATCCCAAGGAACTTACACTCTAATGGGAGGGATAATCTATGTGTAGGTATACATACATACAGATACACAAATGCATGCATGCCTTTTGTGTGTACATACATGTGTACACACATGCATATGTGTTGGTGTCTGTGTGGATGCATGTATATATAAGGTCATCTCAAAGGATTACAGCATGAATCATGCCTCTTCCCTCAGGAGGGTTCTTCCCTTGGCCCATGCAGGTGTAGCATTCTCTACTCTGGTCCCCTGGAGGGGTCCTTGTATATAGCAGAAGGAGGTGTAAGGGGCTAAAATTCTAGCTATACTATCTAAAATCTAATGAGTGGTCACCAATAAATTATAAGCTTTAGAAAGAGTATTTAAGTGTTTAAGTATTTATTAAAGAGCATTAGGATCAGAGAGAAAGGTAAAAATCTAACTATTTCTAAGAGACCCCATCATCCGACCCATACTGGCGAGGTCAGGAACCAAAAGAGGAGAAAGCCCTCTGCCAGTGTCCACTTCCTACTTCGTGTCCTCCTCCCAGAAATGGGAGGTTCCTCAAGTTGATTGGCTGGTAGCCTTAATAGATAGTACCCACAAGCAAACATCACTTCCTGACGCCAAGGACCTTGACCACATGGCTTGCCCTCAGATGCCTTTTCCTCATGGCGGAGCTTTCCTACAGGACCTCTCCAGCAGGTGGCGTCATTCCAATCATTACAGAGGGAAGGACATGGAGTGAGGGGAGAATCAAAATGCCACCTCTGACTTTCGCTATATAGGGGACCATAATCCAATCATAAAACCTTTAAGCCTCAGTTCCCTCATCTGTAAAATGCAGATATGGGATAATCCCACCTACAGGACCTGAATCTCCACTCCCCACCCACCACCTCCAGGTTGCTAACATCTTGATCTGGTATCCATCTGGTCTCTTTTAGCTCTGATATTCTCTGTCCCAAGACTCTTCTTAGCTCCAGTATATTCTGAGTCTATTTGTGAGAATTTCTAGAATGGCTGATGGACCGGATAAGATGCCATTAGTCTGCCGAGTACAGCTTTAAGTGATTTGGAGCATGAGACAAAGAGCCAGAAATGGGAGCAGGCAGTGTGTCTCAGGCAGGAAGTCTGGGCTTTCCCTCTCTCCACGCATTCTGTGTCTCCAGAAGTGGCTTCATTGGCTCCCAGGTGTGTGTGGGTGGGGTGGGGGTTAAGGAGTGAGGCAGAGCATCTATATCCTGCTGCCCATGGGGATACAGCAGGCACTGTCTGCCAGGGGCCACAGAAGCCATCTTTGGAGGGCATCAGAGCACCACATGCACGAAAAGGAATTTACTTATATTCAAAGAGGGCTCTCACGCTTGGTTCAAGCTGCCAACATGCACTCCCTTAAACTGAGACATTCCTCCCCCTGCCCCAGGCAGTGACCAGAGTTGGGGGCTTCAGTCAGACCCTCAACAAGCAGAAGCTGCTCTGTCTCATTTCTACAGATACTGAAGGGGGTGGCATCAATCATGCTGGCCTACACGTTGGGGTCTGGTCCCAAGGAAACAGGGATCCTTAGCCATCTCTGTGTCCCAGCCCTCTCAGGCATTCTGGTGAAGCCTATAAACCACCTCTTAGAAAAACGGTTTCCAATGCAAAAATAAAAAATACACAGGATGACAAAGAAAACCATTTGTATTGAATTTTTTTTCTTTTTAAAAACATCACAGTCGGGGCAGGTAGGTGGCGCAGTGGATAGAGTACCGGCCCTGGAGTCAGGAGGACCTGAGTTCAAATCCGGCCTCAGACACTTGACACTTACTAGCTGTGTGACCCAGGGAAAGTAATTTAACCCCAATTGCCTCACCAAAAAAAAAAAAAAAATCAGTCTCCAGGTGAGAATTCCTACAAGGAACACTTTCCTAGTAATGTACATATATGTGTACTCATAGGGCAGCCAGGTGGCGCAGTAGATCGAGTGCTGGGCCTGAAATCAGGAAGACTCATCTTCGTGAGTTCAAATTTTGTTAAATATTTCCCAACTACATTTTAATCTAGGGCAGCTGGGTGGTACAATGGATACAGCACTGGATCTGCAGTCAGGAAGACCTGACTTCAAATCTGACCTCAGACACTTCCTGGATGTGTGAACCTGAACAAGTCACTGTACCCTGTTTGCCTCAGTTTCCTCATCTGTCAAATGAGGTGGAGAAGGAAATGGCAAACCACTCCAGTATCTCTGCCAAGGAAACTTCAAATGGGGTCACAGAGAGTCGGACAAGACTGAAATTACTCAACAACAAAAAATGTGTCCTCATAGGAATAAACATCGATCCACACATTTGAATAGAAACCAAGCATGGATCTGTGACTGAAAATGGAGAGGGGATGGGCAGGTGCCTGAGATGACGTTTTGCCTTTGTGTTCTGGCTGGCCGAGCATAGCACGTGGCGTGTGAACCCTATTTATAAATAAATGCTTGGTGGCACAGTAGATAGAGCACTGGCTCTGGATTCAGGAGGACATGAGTTCAAATCCAGCCTCAGACACTTGACACTTACTAGTTGTGTGACCCTGGGCAAGTCACTTAACCCTCATTGCCCTTCAAACAAACAAACAAATAAATGTTTGTTGGATTGGATAGAATGTGCTGACAGGGCATATAGGAGGAGGGTATGATTTGGGGGCCTTTGTGTCCCAGAGATACTGGTTCTCTCACTCATATGTCCCTCCAAGGTGTGTCCAATCATACACATGTCCTTCCTACACCTCACTGGTATGTCTAGTGCTAGCATAGTGCCTGACACACAGTGGGTGCTCTATAAGAGGTTCTTGACTGACTGTCAACTGACTGTCCTTTCATTCACATGGAGCTACCTTGCCTCTCAGGTGTGTGTCCTCTCTTGCACTGGCCTCCCGGCCCCTCACAGGTCGGTCTGTGGCTGAGTATATTTCCTGGCACACAGTAGGCTTTTGATAAATGCTCACTGATCTAGTGTTGCTTGGTTGATTGTCATACATATGAGCACTTTCCTCCCTCACTAAGAGGCATGTCCTATATCTTGAAATGGGGAAAAAACAAGCAAAATCACTATTGGGAAACCCTGATAGAGGCATCTTTTCTGTGGTCCTCCTCTCTGTAAGTTTGTCACAGGGAGGACTAGATCATGGAGACAGCTGGGGAAAGGCCTTAGCTACCTGGATCTGATTTGTCCGGGAAGAGAACATAACTGGGAAGACAATGGTGCTCATGGCTCTTAGGTGGAGCAGAAAGAACCCCCGAGGATGAACCCCACTTTCACTCTTTTTGCTGTTCAGGCCAGAGGGCAGAGTATCCCTTTGGCTGCAGAGAAGAAAAATGGAAATAGCTTACAGCGAGATGTATTTCCTGGGTTCCTGGACACGGGCATTCTCTGCCAGTGGCAAGTTCAGCTCCACCTGTGAAAACAACAGCATCACTTACTAGAGAAGCTGAAACAAATGTGGCTGGAGGCATCCCTTCCTCACATCCTCCTTGCATGGACCCCCAAAGACACGGCGGGCTCACCATGCATAGCACCAACTCTTGGACCAAGCCTCTCTACCCCAGGCCCTGGCCCCAGTGGCAACACTCCTTTTCAAAGGATATTGATGAACATGACAAGTTTCTGTGGTTTCAAAGGTTGTCAACCACTTTCTCACAAGCATTATTACCCCCATTTACGTGGTAAGTGCTTTATCTCCCTCCCTCCCTATGGACCCTATCTCCCTATCTGCCCTAACTCCCTATCACTCTCTCTCTAAGTCTGCATCTATCCATCTACCTCTATCAGATATCTATCATCTAACTATATTTCTATCTACCTTCTCTATATCTATCCACCTACCTCCATCGTTTATCTGTATCTAAATATATATCCATCTTCCTCTACATATCTATCCAACTACTTCTATCTATCTACATATCTGTATCTATCCATCTACCTTTATCAATCTCTATCTAGATATATATATTCATTTATCAATATCTCTATCTATTCATCTACCCATTTCTCTTTCCCCCATCCATCCATCCATCCATCCATCCATCCATCCATCCATCCATCCATCCATCCATCCATCCATCCATCCATCCATTTATAAGAGAACAGAAGCCAACAGCTAAATGACTTGACCACAAGTCCCACCATAAGTATCAGGATTTGAACCGAAACCTCCTGACTCCAAGTCCAGTGCTCATTTCTCTCAATACTCTTTCAATGAATCAATAAGCATTTAATAAATGCCTCCTTTGTGCCAGGCACTGTGCCCAACACTGAGGATGCAAAGACACAACCCAAGTGTTCCTGCCTTCAGGAAGCTTACATTCTGTGTGTGTGTGTGTGTGTATAGCAATGAGGGTTAAGTGACTTGCCCAGGGTCACACAGCTAGTAAGTGTCAAGTGTCTGAGGTCAGATTTGAATTCAGGTCCTCCTGAATCCAGGGCCAGTGCTTTATCCACTCTGCCACCTGGCTGTCCTCACATTCTTTTCTTGAAAAAAGTAATAAACATTTTTATTCATAGTTTTGAGTTCCAATTTTTATCCCTCCTTCCCTCCTTGCCCTCCCCCCCTTCCTGAGGCAGTTAGCAATCAGATATGAGTTGTACATGTACGGTTAGGAAGCTAGACTAGATGCACCTGTACAGGTATATACAAACCCCTCTTCCATTCATGTGGCCCAGTGATGCTCTCCCCTCCCCCTTCTATATCCTCCCCAGGGAATCTTCCCTGCTTGATCAAATCTAACTCCAATTATTCCAGGCCTTCCTCAGCACTTGGGAACTACCATGGTGCTGAGATATCTGTGGTCCAGAATTTGGAGTCCAAGGCCATGGGTCAGAATGGCAGCTTCTCTGCTGGGCACCAGCTCAAGCAACCCCCCCCTTACCGACCCCCCCCATAAGCTTCAGCTTTACCACCTCTAAAAGGAGAGCTTCGGACCAGCAGGCCCCAGAAGTCCCTGGAGCCACAAGCTGAAGCCTTGTGCTTGCTGACGTGTTTTAGGCAATGCATTGAGCTGGACGTGGTCCTGGCCTGGAGGTCGGGGATGCCCCAGCCCTATTCCCTGTGTGATGGCTTGCTATGTGACCACGGTCAAGTGACTTCCTCACTCTGATGGTTTCTTCATCTTTCCAATGAGGCTAAGCCCTGCACAACCAGCCTCCTAGGGCTGCTGGGATGAGATAATGTCTGGGAAAATGCTCGGCCCAGATGATCTTGGTCTCTTTCAGATCTAACGATGTTCTTCGAGTCTGAGCTCCAGAATGGGAGAGCTCAGGCCCAAGCTGTCAGCGGCCCTGAACCACAGATGACATCACCCCCGGGGAGCAGGGAAGGCTTCCAGGGGCTGGCCTAAGTCAGGATGGAGGAAACACTCAAGCCCTCACCCCAGGGGGAAGCTGAAAGGGCTGACTTTTGAGCAGTGGAAAGAAGGTCAGGGAGCAAGGCTAAGGAGAATTCAGGAATTCTCGGGTCCCTGGATAGTGATTCACAAACATCTTTGTTTTAAGAATCTTTTTACATTCTTAAAAATTATTGAAGACCCCTCCCCCAAGAGCTTTTGCTTATGTGGGCTTTATCTGTCAATATTTACAGTTTTAGAAAATAAATGAAATATCTTAGTATTATTATGTAATAGTTCTGACCTCACAGCTCCCTTGAAAGGGCTCGAGGGACCAGTGGTTTTCCCAACACACTTTAGGAACCATTTATATAGTGGGAAGTAGGCTGGCCTTAGTATCAAGAGAGACTAGGGTTCAAATCCTGTCTCAGGCACTTACTGGCTGTGTGATTTAGGGCAAGTTATTTTACCTCTTCTCAGCCTCAATTTCCTTTTCTGTAAAATGGGAATAATACCTCCCAGGGTAGTTATGAAAATCAAATGAAATAATCTATGTTCTAGTGCTTTGCAAACCTTAAAGCATTTTATAAATTTATCATTATCTTAAAATGAAAGCTCTTCTCATCTTTTTGATGAATTTCAAATTGAAATGGTCTTGGTTCATGTCATTATCTATTATTATCATTTTTATATTTAATGACCTAGAGATTATTATAGCTAGGTGGCACAGCAGACAAAACACAAGGGGTGGGATCAGGAAGACTTGAGTTCAAATCCAGTCTCACATACTTATTAGGTGGGTGACCCTGGGCAAGTCACTTCACCCTGTTTGCCTCACTTTCCTCATCTATAAAATGAGCTGGAGAAGGAAATGGTAAACCACTCCACTTTGCTAAGAAAACCCCAAATGGGGTCACAAAGAGTTGGACACAACTGAAATAACTGAACAATAACAGATTATTAGACAGATTGTAAACAAAATACCTGTTTTTGTAGTTAAATAAAATATATTATTATATAAATGTGTATATATATATATATATACACAAATCTTATAAATATCTAACATTAACTTATAAGATAATGTATAATGTTCATTACATGGGACTATCTAATAAACAGGTGATAGATTTGATTATTATAATAAATGAATATGAAAACATTATTATTATTATTATTATTATTTCTGCTGTGGTCATTTCAGATCCCTCTAAAATCTGAACCCAGTGACTGGGTGACCTGGAGCTGATGTCTTTGGGATGGGAGACCTTGATTTCACTTAAACAACAACAACAACAACCCTAGACAAGTGTCTAGGAGTGTTTAAGTCTTTTCTCCCCATCTAGCCTCTAAATCTTTAGAGCAAAGGTTCTTCAACTAGGGTCCATAGGCCCCTTGCTATGCATTTATTTCAGGGAGTCTCTAAATTTGGATGGGGAAAAAATGGCGTCATTATCTTTACTAGTGATGCCATGGACATCTCACTAGCCTTTAACTCAAATCTGCCATTTCCTCCAATCATTTAAGAGCATCATTCTCGAGAGTCCATAGGCTCCTCCAGATTGACAAAGAGATGTGTATTACATAAAGGTGAAGGATCCCCATTGTAGGGGGTAGGAACCATGTCTACTTTCTTCCTTCCCATTCCCCCTCCCTGGCATCTCATGTTCAGTTAGACATGTCTGACTTCATAGTATGGTGAATCAGAGGAACAACTGGTTGACAAGACTCAAGCATGCGGTGACGGAATCACAGAATGCCAGAGCCAGAAGGACACTGGGAGGTCATATTAAGGGCCGGAGGGAGAAGTGGTTTCCTCAGAGTCATGCAGGGAAGTGGCTCAAACCCAGGTCTTCCGACTCATCCAGTGCCCAACTTGGGATGATAGATCTAACAAAGGGTCTTTCTTATGTAAAGCTTTATATCCTTTTTCATCATTGTTGTTATTGTAACTGGGATTGTCCCAGAAAATCTAGGAAACACTTTTGGATGAGAGAGCCAAGGGGAAAGGAAACTGTACAACCAGGGACCTGGATAAGACCCTCTTTTTGCCGCTGCCCATGACAGTGAGCTGTTCACTGAGCTTTGCCTGGTAAGAGCCCAAGTATCACTCTTTGGATAATGACTTTCATGTAGGTTGTCAGAGTCATCAAAAATCAGAGCTGAATGGGAAATTAAAATGATCTAATCTAGGAGTTCTTAACCTTGAGGTTTTTTAACTTGTTTTTTTTAAATACTGTGATAACTGCGCTTCAGCATAACTGGTTTCCTCTGATTTCCTCTGTGTTTTATTTGATGCGTTTAAAAGCATTATACTGGGAAGGGGCCCATAGTTTCACCAGACTGCCAGCAAGAAAGCTTAAGAACTCCAGATCTCATCTGATTCCCTCATTTGACAGCTGGGAAAACCAAGGAGACAGGGTGGCACAGTGGTACATGCACCGGATCTGGAGTCCGAGGATTTGGACTTGAATCTTATCTTTGCAATTTGGACAAGTCATTTGGGTCTCGGCTTTGTCATTTTGTAAAACGAGAAGTTGGCTCAATGCCCTCTAAAGAGCGCTTACAACTCCAAGTCGATGAGGAGCGGAAGGGGCAGGGACTAGCCTCTGGTCACACAACGCATAACGAACCTAAAAACACATCCTTGGTTCTGAAAGGGCATTCCCATGGTAACCCAGCAGCACCCGCTACTTGGGTGCCGATGCCCCTCCTTCTGCAAGCCAGCCGGGAAGTGTTCTGCTATTTCTGGACTCCCTGCACACTTGACAAGAACCCCGGAGCCAATAGTGATTCAGCCTGATTGAATACCCTTACATGAGGACTTCTGGGTCATGGATTTAGGGCTGGGAGGTTTGTCATGGCCTACAAGGTCAGTGAGTCCCCATAGAAAGTGTCTGAGGTAGGTTTTGAACTCGGGTCTTTCAGACTCCAAGCCCAGGACTCTGGGCACCATGGCAACCTCTAGCTGCCTAATCCAATGCTATGCCTTAGAACTGCCAAAGATCCCACAAATAGATTGCAGCAGGTCCATGAATTTGGACAGGAAAAAACGACATCTTTGTTTTCACTCATCTCTGGTTTTCTTTGTAATCCTAATGGATTTTATTTTATGTATTTAATGACATGATTCTAAAAAGAGATTCATAGGTTTCATTCATTCATTCATTCATTCATTCATTCATTCATTCATTCATTCATTCAGACAAAGGGACCCAGGGCAAAAGCAGCTTAAGAACAACACTTGCCTTAGAAGAAAGGGGGTTTTGTTTTCATTTAAGTGGAAAAGTAGGGGCTCCAACCCCTGTCCTGCCATTCTTTTCACCTCATTAGGTTCCAAAACCCACATCAACACTGGTTTTGACAAAGAATAGGGGTGTGGGGTGGAGAGAACACTAGTTTTGGATCCAGAGGCCCTGGGTTTGAAGTCCATCTGTGCTATTGAGGCACAGTGGTTAGAGCTGCACCTGGAGTCAAGAAGACCCAAGTTCAAATCTGGCCTCAGACAATTACTGGCTGTGACCCTGGGCAGGTCGCTTAGCCTGTTTGCCTCCGTTTTCTGGTAAAAGAACTTACTTCCTAGTGGTATTGTGAGGATCAAATAAGATAACCTTTGTAAAGTGCTCAGCACTTAATAAATCCTTGTTTCCTTCCTCCTCCCCCCCTCCCCTGACTACCTATGTAGTTCGGAGCAGATCTTTTAATCTCCCTGGGTTTCATCAGTAAAATAGGGGTTTGATTAGATAGCCTGGGAGGTTCCTTCCCTGTGATGGAATTTGCTTGGGTAGTACTCATCCCCATGAAAGACCTCTGCGGGAAAGAATTCAGGGGAGTGAAGCCACAATCAAAACTGTTTACAATACTATTTATATAGGTGGCACCAGGGACACAGCCCTGAGCCTATAGTCAGGAAGCTCTGAGTTCAAATTTAAACTCAGACGCTGGCTGTGTGACAAATGGCTTAACCTCTGTCTGCCTCAGTTTTCTCAACCGTGAAGCTAGGTGGCCCAGTGGATAGAGTGCAGGGAGGGCCTGCCTGGAGTCAAATCGAGCTTCTAGTTGTGTGGGCAAGTCATTTAGCCCTGTTTATCTCAGTTTCCTCATGTGTAAAATAAGCTGGAGAGAGAAATGGCAAGCCACTCCAGTATCTTTGCCAAGAAAACCCTAAATGGAGTCACAGAGAGTTGGACATGACTAACAACAACAACAACAAATGGGAATGATAACAGCACCTACCTCTCAGGGTTGTTGTGAGAATCAAATGAAATAATATTTGTAAAGTGTTTAGCATAGTACCTAGCATATTGTAGGTGCTTAATAAATCCTTGTTCTAACTGACTCAATGTTAGAGGCAGGATTCCAACCCAGATCTCCATACCCCAAATCCAGGTTTCATTCAACACAACTAGACTTTGAGATAGAAGAAAATAGTTCAAATGTATGCAGTGGGGGCTATTGCTTCCCTACCCTACTCAGCACAGTGAAAATGATCACAGAAAATAAGGGGGAATAAACAGAAGTTGCAAGTGTGCACACACTGTGTCAACTCCTTTTCAAAGTGTGAAGAGGTTTCCCAGTGAAATTGGAAGGACAGTTTGCTATTGGCTGGTTGAAGATAGGCCAGGTCCCTGGTGGCTTTTAAGAAAGTTAAGCTTGCTGGGCCAGAGACATGCAATGGAGACAGTGGAGGAAGGCAGCTCTGGGAAACATGGAGGGCATGATGGAGGAAGGGGATTTCTTCCTCACTCCATCAGGAATGGCAACTTCCTGCAAAGTGAGGCAGACATAACGCATCTCCCCAGGAGCAGAAGGAGAAGAAGTCTCAGGGAGTGTCATCTGGAGGGCTGAGAACAGAGCTTCTACCTTCTCTTCTTATGGGGTTTTCATGCTGCTCCCTGAGGAGCACAGTCTCTCCGCTGAGCACGTCACTCAGCTCAGCTCCCCAGGTCTGCTCCTCTCTATGGCTTAGCCATAGCTGATGGTAGGAGGAGAGAAGAGAGAAATCGCTTCCCTGCTTGCTGGCCTCAGGTAGGGGTGCTGGTGTCATGCTCCATAAAACTGTTCCCTGCCTCAACTACTTTGTGTGTCCAGGACTGGCAAGCTTAGCTTTTTTTTTTTTTTTTTTGGTGGGGCAATGAGGGTTAAGTGACTTGCCCAGGGTAACAGAGCTAGCAAGTGTCAAGTGTCTGAGGCCGCATTTGAACTCAGGTCCTCCTGAATCCAGGGCCTGTGCTTTATCCACTGTACCATCTAACTGCCCCCAATCTTAGCTTTTAATTTAATTTAATTTTTTTTCTTAGCTTTTTAAAGGCCACCAGGGGCACCTTGACCCACCCATGACAAGCTGCCCTTCCAATTTCATCAGGTAAATCACTTCACACCTTGTGAAGGGCTAACAGGGCACAGACACTCATTGCGCATGATGTAACATTGCCTCTGTTATGTAGTCTTTACTCTGTTACTAATTAGACTGGACTGGGTCAGGGGAGAGGAAGAATAGAACCATCTTTTTCCACCAGGATGCATATTTAAACCTTGCATATACTAATTCATTTGTTCCTTACAACCCTGTTAGTCAAGTGCTTTTTAATTTATTTTTTTTAACCAGACCTGTGATTTCATCAGAGTAGGGAGATTCCTATGAGGAACTTCTCTCCTAACACGTCAGTGCCTTCTCCACACTTTGTAGTCTTCCCATCCACCCCACTCCCCAAACTTAGAGTCTCAGAGAGTTGTCTGGGACAGTGAAAAAATAAATGACCTCCCCAAGATCACAGACAGGATTTGAATTCAGGCCTTTCCAACTTCAAGTCCGGGGTTCTTATCTACGACACTACACTTCCTCTGCTGCAAGAATGAAGTGCACAGAGAGAATCCCTGAAGGTTCCCGAAGGGCTGCGATCCATTCTGATGGACTGACGGGCCTCCTGGAGGCACAGGGAGTGAGGAAGGAAGGCTCGCCCTTCACCCTTCACCCTGGCAAAGACTGGGGAGGACCCATGGCTACAACATAGCCCTTAAGGCAGGATGCGAATTCCAACCCCATAATCATAATAATGGTGTAATTACCATTACAAGCAGCCGTGTATTAAAAGCAGGAGGCAGTACATAGGCAAACACATTTGCCCCAGCTCTTCCCACATTCACGCTGAGGCTGTAACATTGTAGAACATCTGGCTGTAACACATGGAACCAATCAATCGGCCAATCAACCGGCAGTTATTAAACACCTGCTATGTGCGAGGTGCTAGGGGGACAAACACAAAGGCAAGGTGATCCCTATCCTCAAGGTGCTTACATTCAAATGGGGAAACGGTACATTCATATATAAGCAAACACACAGAGACATGCATGCACGCACATACATGCATGCGTACACATGTCCATATTTGGTGTATATATGTCTAGAAAAATAATTTGCAGGCGAGATGGCCCAGGAGGGGAAATTCTCTTTAAGGAGGTAGGAATGTCGGCAGAGGGCTTCTAGTCCACCCTGTCCTTCGGCAGGGATTCTCTTCAAAGCACTCCTGAGAAGCAGCCGTTCAGGTTCCACTTGAAGAACTCAGTGATGGGGAACTCACTACTTGCCAAGCAGTCCATTGCACTTTTGGGGTAGGTGTAACTGTTGAGAAGCCTTTCCTTATGTAACACACCTTAAGATTGCCAGGGATATACGGATGCTGGAGGGGGATGCCTGCTGGTAAGGAGGTACCCTCTGGGTTCCCATCCTTAACCCCACTCCCACCCCCTTGCTAGAGAGTGATGTAGCCCTCTAGTCCAAAAGGGGAAGAAACAGCACTGGCCGGGCGGCTGAAGCTACCAAAGCTGCCGAGAGCACCCGGGCAGGAGGAGGAGCAAGGAGGATCATGGTGGAGCAGGACAAGAGAGGATGGTGGTGTGGGGAGTGGGGTGGGGGGACACAGCTGCCACTGGGATCAGCTCTGCATGAGAAGGGCCAGCCCAGGAGCTCTGATGAGCACACACTGAGTCACCAAGGCAAGGACCAGGCTATGAAGAAACCACTTGAAACAGACACAGAATTATTGGAACTGTTCCTGCTGAGAACAAACTGGGTGATTCCTCACTTCCTCCATCCTCTTCCTCCTCCTCCTCCTTTCTCTGGTGATGACCTTGTTCCCCAATCTTTATTTCTTAAGAGTTTGTTGGCTTTCTGTTTTGCTATTGTTATTTTAAAGCTGGTTTCTTCCTAAGATAAATGTGGTTAACTATTGCATTATATATATACTTTGTGTATATTACGCAAATATGCCAAAGGGAGAAGCAACATAGCCAGTGAAGGAGACAGGGACAGAGAGAGAGAGAGAGAGAGAGAGAGAGAGAGAGAGAGAGAGAGAGAGAGAGAGAGAGAGAGAGAGAGAGAGAGGAAAGAGATTATTTTTGATTTCGATGTAGGGGCATTTCCTGGCATGGACCCTCAAAATGAACAAGAAAAGAGAATTATCCCAGAGTAGTAAGAAAATTTGGATCTGGATCTTAGGCAAATGGGTTAGCAGCTCTACTTGAGGAAGAGGTTGTGATGAGCTGGCGAGGCTGTAAGAGGTGGCCCCTCAACCACTTCCCCTTCCCATTGTCTTCCCCTGGGGTTGGAAGGGAAACCTTCCTTCCTGAGGGAATGACTAGAGAGAACATCATTCCCAAAGGATAGGACAGAGGAATGATTAGGAAAGAGAGGCCCAATCCACAGGAAGATGGGAGTCAGCAAGGGAGAGTAACTTGGCATTTATTCCTTAACACAACCAATGTCCTTTCTACTCATGGCTTCCTGGTTGAGCTTAGAGGCAGAGGAGTATAGTGCAAAGAACTTTGGAGAGAAAGGTGTGGGTTAAAAATATTGGCTCTGTCATTTAACACCTGTATGTCCTTGGTTAAGTCATTTGATCTCTGTTGGCCTCAGTTTCCTTGTCTGTAAAATGAGAACCTGGCTTAAATGACTTTTTAAGTTCCTATCAACTCTATAGAGAAAGTTAACAAACATTTATTAAGTACCTACTTAGGGTGGTGCTAAGCACTGAGGGTACAGAGAAAGGGAAAAAGCAATCTGTACCCTCAAGGAGCTTACAATCTAGTGGGGGAAACAACCTGAAAACAGGTATGTACAAACAATATATACACAAGATAAATTGGACATAGTCATAGAGGGAAGGTACTAGAATTAAGGGAGACCAGGAAAGACTTATTGTAGAACTAGGACTTTCTCGGAAGCCAAGGATGACATTAGGAAGAGATGAAGAGAGAGAGAACATTCTAGGCATATTGGGCAGCCAGAAAAAATGGAAGGAGTCAGGAGATGGATTGTCTTGCTAATAATCTTCCACTGTAACTATCTTAGCTGAAGAGCAGTTGAGAAAAGCTAGACTATAAGAAGTCCCCCAGGACTAGTCCACTTTTGTCTTTGTATTTCCAATGCCTCACACAATGTGTGTGATAAATACTTGTTGATTGACTTATTGGCTATTTTTTTTTGCTTGACCTAATAAAAGGGCAGAACTAGAAAGAGTGAGGACAAATTGAAGAGAGAAAGATTTGGAGTGAACATAAAGAAATACTTCTTAACCACTATGATCTCTAAGGAAGGTCTTTTCAATTCTGATGCTGTTTCTCCCTTTCTCATTTCCAGCTCATTTGTGGGCTAACTCTGCCTTGTCTCCCTCTTAGGTTTGTTTACAGTCTTCGTTAGATAATTTCCTATAGTGATACTGAATACTTCTTGTTTTTAAATCAACCTGTTGAGGGCAGCTAGATGTCGCAGTGGATAAAGCACCAGCCCTGGATTAAGGAGGACCTGAGTTCAAATCCAGCCTCAGACACTGGACACTTAACTAGCTGTGTGACCCTAGGCAAGTCACTTAAACCCCATTGTCCCTCCAAAACAAAATCAATCTGTCAGCACCTTAGTGGGATGAATCCTGTGGATTCCTTGGTGCTGGGCTGGGTGGGCAGCAAGAGTGAGATGTCAGTGATTGCCCTGTTCTTCTCCCAGTGCCCTTGGCCCCTGGGCCAATCAGTGGTGCTTTGCCTTCCTGTTAGGCTCTGCTGTCTGCCCCTCCTAGGCTAGGCAAGGAGCCCAGAAGGAGCGCCTGCTTCTGAAGTTTCTTTTCTCATTACTTTCAGGTGCCCACCTGTGGGCTTTCTCTGACTTTCACTTTACTCTCTAGGTCCAGTGGTTCTGGGTAGTTTTCTTTTACAATTTCTTGAAATATAATCTCCAGTTTTTTTTCTTACATTGTTTTCAGGGAGTCTGATGATTATATTTTCTTTCCATCCTGTTTTCTTGGTCAGTTGTTTTTAATATTAGATACCACATGGGTTCTTCTAGGTGGCACAAGAGAGAGCCCTAGACTTGTAATCAAGAAGACCTGAGTTTAGATACAGACACAGACACTTACTAACTGTGTGATCCCAGGCAAATCACTTAATTTTTCTTATCCTTAGTTTCTTCATCTGTAAAATGAGGATAATAATAGAACCTATCTCAAAGTATTGTTAGGGGGATCAAATGAGATAATATTTATAAAGTGATTTGCAAATCTTAAAATACTACAGAAATGCTAGATATTGTTATTTTGTGGCTCTAATATGTTTTATTGTATCATTTTTGAGTTCTGTTTGTTCCATTCTATTTTTCATACTGTCCACCACTAGGGTAAAGTCCTGGGACTGGTTGGAGAAGCCAGGGACTGATCTCCCCTATCCAGGGACCTTAAGGTAAGGATCATGTCCCTATTCCCTATCCCCTTCCACAAGTGAGACCATGGGACTATGAAGGGGGGAAAGGGGTGCCTTGACATTGGCTCTAATCCAAAACTTCTAGTGACCTGTTTTTTAGTCTTTTTGTATATTTAGGGGAAAACATGTATGTACTTTTTTCTTAGTTCATCTCCCATATGTGGATTCTCTACTTGATTTGGTACTGCCTCCCATTGTTCCTGAGGGACTCTAAGGGGAGCTAGGTTTGGCTGGAGCCTTTCCTTCATGTCACCATCTTGATCTGACCAGTGAGTTGACAAATGCTCTCCTCCAGGTCTTCTTTTGTCCCCCCAGGCCCTTATTCCTAGATTGCCCAGACCCTCTGCTTTGGTCTTCAGCCCTTCATTCCCTTGTCATATATCCTGGGTCTTCATTGCCACTACTTGACATCTTTGGATTCTGGATTTCTTGTTTGGTTGGACCCATAATATCTGACTACTTTTCTCTGCCCTGGCTAATGTTCTTGGCCTTTGCTGGCCCAAATATAATTCACAAATACAGTTAACTAGAAGATAAAATAGAAAATTATAATTTTCACAAGAGTTGTGAAAAGCATGCAAAAAAAAAATATCCATGGGAAGGAAAAAGCACTTTAGACTGGGAATACAAAAAAATAGCACCTACTGAATATTTATCAAACACTAGCTGTGTGACCCAGTGAACTTAATCTTTGCCTGCCTCAGTTTCCTCAACTGCAAAATGAGGCTAATAATAGCACCTACCTCCCAGGGTTGTTGTGATGGTCAGATGAGATAATATTTGTAACATACTTGGTCCAGTGCCTGGCATATAGTAGGTGCTTAATAAATGCTTTTTCTCTTCCTCTCCCTTCCTATAAAGACATGGCCTGGAGGCTAGAATTGTAAATCAGAATTTCACTATCCTTCACAAACTAATAGGCATTGATCCCCTACATTACAAGTAAAAGCCTCAAAATATCCCAGAGAATTCAATCAATAAATTATATAGAAATCAGACCATTATCATAGATAGAATATTGCCCCCAATCTCCTGAATACAACTTTGATGCATAGAAATTTTTAAATCATGTTTTTGTTTGTTAAAAAGATGTTACTATGCCAAATACTTAATTTCCAAACTACATGAAATAAAAAGCTTTCAAAATATAGAGATACAGTCAAGGGGATCCAATTCTTATGGGCACAGGAAGAGGCGCACATCAACCTTGTGGGTCTTGCCCCCTACTAGAAATTTTTCCATGATGCTTTCAGAGAGTCGGAAGAAAGCTCCACACTTTCATTCTTTTCTTTTTCTTTTTTCTTTTTCTTTTTTTTGGTGAGGCAGTTGGGGTTAAGTGACTTGCCCAGGGTCACACAACTAGTAAGTGTTAAGTGTCTCAGGCTGGTTTTGAACTCAGGTCCTCCTGAATCCAAGGCCAGTGCTTTATCCACTGCATCACCTAGCTGCCCCCACACTTTAATTCAATGACAAAAAGCATTTATTTTATCCACCTGCACACATTAGACACATAAGAATTATAACAGGATAGCAACTTGTCCCAGAACCATTTCCATTTAACTCCATCAAAAAAAATGAGAATGATATTTATAAGGAAGATGGTAGTGATAATGATAATAATTATAGCTGACCCTTCAATAGCCCTTTAGGACTTGCAAAGCCCTTTACCTACATGAGCTGACTAGATCCTTAGAACAAGGACAAGCAGAAGCACAGGCGGATTAAATGACTTGCTTAGGATCACACAGCTAATAAGCATCAGCGGTGAAGTGATTCCAACCCAGACTCTAAGCCCAGCTCTTGTGGCAGCAGAGAAGTTATATTGAAGCCCAGGTCCTCGGGTTCTAAATCCAGAGCTGTTCCCAATATACCCTACTGACCATACTTTTTTTTTTTTTAGTGAGGCAATTGGGGTTAAGTGACTTGCCCAGGGTCACACAGCTAGTAAGTGTTAAGTCTGACCATACTTTTTGAAGGAAACAAGAAAGTGAGGTAGGGCAGGGTGGAGGTAAGAAGAGAGGAACATAGTTGCAAGTTAGACATGGTCTACAATTCCCCTTTAAGATCAGAAATTCAGGAGGACCTGAGTTCAAATCTGGCCTCGGACACTTGACACTTACTAGCTGTGTGGCCCTGGGCAAGTCACTTAACCCTCATTGCCCCACAAAAAAGGATCAGGGCTTTAGAGTGAATCACACAGGAGTGGAAGCCCAATTCATATTCAGGAGTCTGGGGTTGGGGTCTGAAAACATCAGATGATCAGGTAAAACACCAGGAGAGCTTCAGAGGACTTTGGTTCAGTGTATAGATCTGTTGCTTCCTATCAGTGTGTCCTTGGACAAAACCCTTCCCTTTCTCTGAGTCTCGATTTCCTCATCTGTTCAATAAGGTTAGATTCACTAAGCGGTAAGGTTCCTTCCTCCCTTAGCCTTCACTAGGGCCCTCCGAATCTTACCTCTCATGTTTTCTCTTTCCACCACACTCAGCTAGCACAGTTCGTCAAACTCAAGAGTCCACCACTGCATCCTTTCCCTGGGGCTGGATACCCATGGTGCCTGGGATACATTGCCTGCCCCATCTCCCAGAGAGTCAGGAGGAGGCCACAGAGGTGGCTTCTCCATCTAGTCTCTCTGTAAGGGAGTCCCTCCCTGCCACCTCCCCCACCCCCAGTGGCCAACCAGCAGGCTGAGCAAGGTCAAGATTAGACCTTGGCTGGGAAGGCGAATGAAGTGCCTTCTGCTACGGGAAATGGTATGGCTGAGTCAGGAAAAACACTCCTCTGAGTCAGGGCAGAGGGTGGGGCCAAGAACCAACCCAGGGAGATTACCCATTTGTCAAGAGTCACCATTGACGTTGGTACAGAGGCGTGGGACAAGGGTCCCTATTACACTGAACCACAGAATGTTGGAGCCAGAGGGGGCCTTTGAGAGAATAATAACAACAATAATAAGCAGGATTGCAGACTGGAGGGAGAGCCTTAGAGTCACAAAGAGCTGGGTTCAAATCCTGCCTCTGATATATACCAGCTGTGTGACCTTGGGAAAGTCTGATTATATATCACTTAACCTTTTACTACCCTTTCTTTAGGTCCAAAATGAGGATCTGTGTCACTGACCTGCTAGGGCCTCATTGTGACATCATGTGCATGTGTGTACATGTGTGTGTGTGTGTGTGTGTGTGTGTGTGTGTGTGCATGCTGCACTTCAGGCCACACCAGAGCCTTGTGGGAGGGGTATATGCCTTGGTAGATGGTAGAAGTGGGGAGAGGTCTGTTGAATTTGGAGAACAAGCTTCGGCCATGGTCCCAGGCAGAGAATTATCCCTGACCTCCTGGGCAGACATCCAGGCCCCTCAGTGGAGTGGATCCAACCTCTGTTCACTTCCTTTGCCCGAGATGTCAGAGAAGAGACTCTGGAGGGACCTGGCTCTGGCCTAGAAGTCAAGAAGCAGGGAGGGGTGGGGAAGTCTGGGGCGGGGAGGTGGGTGTTCCTACTCTGGCTTTTGCTCCTAGTCAGGCTTTGTGACCCAGGGCAGGCACATCTGTGTTTCCCCAGGGTCCATCTTCCTCATCATTAAATGGGAATAATGAACCCCACTATGAATGGATGAAAGAATGAATGCATGATACTTTTTTTAAAAGACTGTATAATACTTTTTTATTCATTCACTCATTTATTCAGTTTCTCTACCATCAAGTGAAGATGATAACCTTGAGGTTAAATGAATGAAAGAATGGATGAATGAATGTTTTTTCATTCATTTATTCAATTTCCCCATTATCAAATAAGTATAATAATCCTCACCCAGAAGTAATGAATAACTTATTTTCATTCATTCACCCATTCACCCACTCACCCATCCACAGACACACACATGTACCACCAGGCTCATACTTAAAACTTTTCCAGCTGAGATTTGTGGTCTCCTGGCCAAGCCTTTAAGAGCCCGATGAGATATTAGAAGAAAAGTTTAGGGAGGGTTGAAGAACTACAACTCCCACTTCCCCCTCAACCACCGGCCAAAGGCCCCCATGATATGAAGGAAGTTTACCATTAGAGATTTGTTTCTTTAGGTTAAAATATATATAAGGATCCCACAGGATGGGAAGACATAGAGGGCTACAATATTATTTGGTGGAGGGAAGACCCATGAGTTCACAGATAAATTTTTATTTTTATTTTTATTTTTTTAGTAAGGCAATTGGGGTTAAGTGACTTGCCTAGGGTCACACAGCTAGTAAGCGTTAAGTGTCTGAGGTCGGATTTGAACTCAGGTCCTCCTGACTCCAGGGCCGGTGCTCTATCCACTGCGCCACCTAGCTGCCCCACAGATAAATTTTTAAATATTACTAATGGGAGCATAGATTTAGAACAAACAACAGTGTTATGAACTAAGTATTGTTCCTATTTCCAGTGTTGCCCTTTCCTCACGATACCCCCATAAGATAGGTGGGACAAGTGCTATTTCCCCAACTTTGCAGATAAGAAAACTGAGGCTGGGGGAAATCAAGTGACTTGGCCATTCCACTAATAAGCGGTGGGTCTAGGACTGAAACCTTTAAATCCTCATGTCAGTATGTACTCCGTTTGCTGCCTGCCTAGGGTATTTCTAATAGCCTTTTGTTTTTGTTTTTTTGCAGGGCAATGAGGGTTAAGTGACTGGCCCAGGGTCACACAGCTAGTAAGTGTCAAGTGTCTGAGGCCGGATTTGAACTCAGGTACTCCTGAATCCAGGGCCTGTGCTTTATCCACTGTGCCACCTAGCTGCCCCTTCTAATAGGTTTTAAAACTTAACCCAAATGCCACGTTTTCCATAAAACCCACTCTAATCAGTCAATCAGTTACAGATTTAGAGGTAGAAGGGAGCTTAAAGGCCATCTATCTATCTAGTCCAACCTCCCCTCTCCCCACATTTTATACATGAAGAAACCAAAACTCATGCAGAGGAAAATGACTTGTCCAAGGTCACACAGCAGGAATTTAAACTCCACTACTTTAAATGCAGCACTTTCCTCCACACAGTCTCCTGAACAATCAATAAACATTTATTAAGTACCTACTAGGTCCTGTTCAAGGTGCCAGGCATAGGAAACAAAAATGAAACAGTCTTTGAACTCAAGGAATTTACCTTCTGGGAGGAGGCAGGGGAAGGCATGAAAAAAGTAAACATATATGGGATATTTACCAAATACAGGTGGTATATATTGTGAGGAGAAGGCACTGGTGGCTGGGGGAAGTGTCATGGAAAAGTCTTCACTTTAGGAAGTGGTGCTTGGGCTGAGTTTTAAAGGCAAACAGGTTTTTCAAGAGGCAGAGGGGAAGAGGTGGACATTTGAGGCAGGGGGTACAGCCTAGGGCAAAGGTATGGAGACAGGAGATTTCATGTAGTGAGGGACGGAGGAAGGAAAGGAGGGAGGGAGGGAGGAAGGAAGGAAGCATTTATTAAGTGCCTACTATATACTAGGTGCTATGCTAAGTGCTTTATAAATATTATTCCATCTGGCCCTCACAACAACGCTGGGAGGTAGGTTCTGTTATGATTCCCATTTTACAGTGAAAGAAACTGAGGCAGACAGAGATTTTTTTTTTCCACCACATAGTGAATATAAGAACAGAAAGTTTGGCTGGAGTATGTCTAATAATGCCATGATCTATCCTATGGCTAGCAATGAACCCTTCTCTGAGCTAGACCTGGAAAACTAACTTCATAGACCAGTTTAGAAGTTAAACAACATCTGGTCTTGAGTTAGCAGTTTTCATTTGTGTGTTTCATTAATTTACACTTGAGCAATGGATAAAACATTAGACCTGGAGTCAGAAAGAACTGAGTTTGAAAAAAAAATCAATAAAAATAGATAAACCATTGGTTACTTTGATCAAAAAAAAGGAAAGAAGAAAACCAAATTACTGGGATCAAAAATGAAAGAGGTGAACTCACCACCGATGAAGAAGAAATTAAGACAATTATTGGGAACTATTTTGACCAATGATGTGCCAATAAATTTGACGATCTAAGTGAAATGGATGCATATCTATAAAAATATAAATTGTCCAGATTAATAGAAGAAGAAATAAAATACTTACATAACACAATTTTAGAAAAAGAAATTGAACAAGCCATTCATGAACTTCCTAAGAAAAAAATCTCCAGGACCAGATGGATTCACAAGCAAATTCTCCCAAACATTTAGAAAACAATTAATCCTAATACTTTATAAACAATTTGGAAAAATAGGTGGAGTCCTATCAAATTCCTTTTAAGAGATAAATATGGTACTGATACCTAAAATAGGAAAAACCAAAACAGAGAAAGAAAATTATAGACCAATTTCCCTAATGAATATTGATGCTAAAATTTAAAATAAAAAGCTAGCAAAAAGATTACAGAAATATATCACAAGGATCATATACCATGACCAGGTAGGTTTTATACCAGGAATACAGGGCTGGCTCAATATTAGGAAAACTATCAGCATAATTGACCATATCAATAACAAATCCAATAGAAATCAAATGATTGTCTCAATAGATGCAGAAAAAGCCTTTGACAGAATACAGTACACATTCCTATTAAAAACACTATAGAGGGGGCAGCTAGGTGGCACAGTGGATAAAGCAACAGCCCTGGATTCAGGAGGACCTGAGTTCAAATCCGACCTCAGACACTTGACACTTACCAGCTGTGTGACCCTGGGCAAATCACTTAACCCTCATTGCCCCACAAAAACTCCAAAAAACCAAAACAAACAAAAAAACACTAGAGAGCATAGGAATAAACAGAGTTTACTTTAAAATAAGTAATATTTATTTAAAACCATGAGTGAGCATTATCTGTAATGGAGATAAGCTTAAGCCTTCCCAATACAGTCAGGAGTGAAACAAGGATGCCCATTATTAATATTGCTTTAGCAATAGTAGAAAAAATAGGGGGCGGCTAGGTAGCGCAGTGGATAAAGCACTGGCCCTGGATTCAGGAGGACCCGAGTTCAAATCTGGCCTCAGACACTTGGACACTTATTAGCTGTGTGACCCTGGACAAGTCACTTAACCCCCATTGCCCCGCAAAAAAAAAAAATAGTAGAAGAAAAATAAATTAAAGGAATTAAAATAGGCAACAAGGAAACAAAACTAACACTCTTTGAAGATGATATGATGTTATACTTAGAAAATCCTAGACAATCAACTAAAAAACTACTTGAAATTTTTAACTAAGTTGCAGGATACAAAATAAACCTACATAAATCATCGGCATTTCTATATATTACCAACAAAGCCTAACAGCAACAGATAGAAAGAGAAATTCCATTTAAAATAATTATAGATAATACAAAACACTTGGGAGTCTACCTGCCAAGACAAACCCAGGAACTATATGAAGAGAACTATAAAAAACTTTTCATACAAATAAAGTCAGATTTAAGCAATTGGAAAAATATTTATTGCTCATGGGTAGGCCAAGCCAATATAAAAAAATGACAATCCAACCTAAGTTAATTTATTTATTTAGTGCTATACCAATCAAACTATCAAAAAATATCTTATAGAGCTAGAAAAAATAACAAAATTCATCTGGAAGAACAAAAGCTCAAGGATATCAAGGGAATCAATTAAAGAATGCTAAAGAAGGTGGTCTAACAGTACCAGATCTCAAATTGTATTATAAAGTAGTAAGTATCAAAACAATCTGGTACTGGCTAAGAAATAGAGAGGTAGATCATTGGAATAGAATAGGTAGAAATTACGCTATAGCAAATGACTATAGTAACCTAGTAAATGATAAACCCAAAGATCCAAGCTTTTGGAACAAAAACTCAATATTTGACAAAAACTGCTAGGAAAACTGGAAAATGGTATGGCAGAAACTAGGTCTAGACCAACATCTCACACCATATGCTAAAATAAGGTAAAAATGGGTACATGATTTACACATCAAGGGTGATTCCATAAGCAAATTAAGAGAGCATGGTATAGTTTTATTTGTCAGATTTATGGACAGGGGAAGAATTTAGGGCCAAAGAAGATATAAACAACATTACAAAATATAAGACAGATCATTCTGATTATATAAAATTAAAAAGGTTCTTCACAAATAAGACAATACAACCAAAATTATAAGGAAAGCAGAAAACTGGGAAAAATATTTTGCAACAAATATCACTGATAAAGGTCTCATTCTTCAAATATATAGAGAACTGAGTCAAATTTGTAAAAATGCAAATCATTCCCCAATTGATAAATGATCAAAGGATATGAACAGGTGGTTTTCAGACAAAGAAATCAAAGCTATTTATAGTCATATGAAAAAATGCTCTAAATCACTATTGATCAGATGCAAATTAAAACAACTCTGAGGTATCACCTCACACCTATCATATTGGTTAGTATAACAAAAAAGGAAAATATTGGATGTTGGAGGGGATGTGGGAAAACTAGGATGCTAATCCACTACTGGTGGAGTTATGAACTGATCCAACCATTCTGGAGAGCAATTTGAACTATGCCTAAATAGCTATAAAACTGTGCATGCCCTTTGATCCAGCAATACCATTACTAAGTCTATATCCCAAAGACATCCCAAAAGAGAGAAAAAGACTTATTTGTACAAAACTATTTATTGCAGCTCTTTTTGTGGTGTTTAAAAATTGGAAATCAAAGGGATGCCCATCAATTGGGGAATGGCTAAACAAGGATTGTCATGGAATATTATTGTGCTATAAGAAATGACTAGCAGGATGATTTCAGAAAAACCTGGAAATATTTATATGGTCTGATGTATAGTGAAGTGAGAACCCAGAGAACATTGTGCACAGAGATAGCAACATTATTCAATTAAGAACAGTGAATGACTTAACTATTCTCAGTAATATGATCCAAGACAATCCCAAAAGACTATTGATGAAACATACTATCCACTTCCAAAGAAAGAGCTGATATTGATTGAACAGACTAAAGCATACTATTTTTCATTTTCTTTCATTTTTTCCTTTTATTCAAGTTTTCTTATACAAAATGACTAATATGATAATGTTTTACATATTTGCACATGTATAAGCTATATCTGATTGCTTACTGCCTCAGGATGGAGAGGAAGTGGAGGGAGTGAAAGAGGGATAGAATTTGAAATTCAAAACTTTAAATAAAAAATTTTATTTAAAAAAATTACTAATAAATTCTTAAATTGAAAAAAGAAAGACAGACCTGAGTTCAAATCCAGCTTCAGACACTTACTTAGCTGTGTGACCCTGGGCAAGTCATTTCATGTCACTTCACCTCTGCCTGCCTCAGTATCCTTATCTGTAGAATGGGGGTAATAAAAGAACCTCCCTCCTAGAATCATTGTGAGGATCAAACAAGATCATATTTGTAAAGCTCTTTGCAAGCTTTAAAGGGTTATATAAATGCTAGCTATTTCTGAATATATAATCTCATTTTCCTTGTAAATAAAACACACTCAACATGGAGTATTGGTGATGGGGCTGGGGGAGCGGGGAGGAGAAGGGAAAAAAGGGTCATTTGCCAGAATTGGGAGCATCCAGTGGGAGCCAAAGTAGGGTAAGGAGTAATTGGGGATTGGAGTCAGGAGATCTCTGAGCTTGAGTCAAAAGGCTCATAGACAAGATACAACAGAGGCCTCAGATTAGCTCATGATCAAGGCGAATTTAGAAAGCAGTGAAAGGTAAGAAGAGCCTTGGGACCAAGGTTCCAGGGTCCAAGGCAGGGCCATGGAAGTGGCCTGGTCACTCAGGTTTGACTGCATTCTCACGTTCTCCACTCCCCGTCCTATTCATAACCAGGGAAATCCTAACTATATAAACAAGTGACACGGGGCAGCTAGGTGGCGCAGTGGATAAAGCACTGGCCTTGGATTCAGGAGGACCTGAGTTCAAATCCGGCCTCAGACACTTGACACTTATTAGCAGTGTGACCCTGGGCAAGTCACTTAACCCCAATTGCCTCACCAAAACCAAACAAACAAAAAATAACTGACTTGAGAAGGCCAGGGCATGGAACAAGAAGAACCCAGTCAGTAACAAGAGCATTTACATTAGACATGTAAGCCAGGACACCTGGGGTCCAGCCCTGGCTCTGGCATTCACAGGCCATGGGACACCAAGTCTCTTCCTCTCTTGGGAGTCTCAGTTTTTCCATATATAAAATAGAAGTGGAATTTAAATGACCCCTCAGGGTTCTTTGGGGACAGCTAAGTGGCACAATGAATAGAGCACTGGGCCCATGGTCAGGAAGACCTGAGTTCAAATCTGACCTCATACACTTATTAACTGTGTGACCCTGGACAAGCCACTTTACCCTGTTTGCTTCAGTTTCCTCATCTGTAAAATGAGCTGGAGAGGGAAATGGCAAACTGCTCCAGTATCTCTGCCAAGAAAACCATAAATGAGTCACAGAGAGCTGGATATGACTGAACAACAGCAGGGTTCTTTAAACTCTACCATATATAATATTCTTTTTCCTGCCTCTACCCCTGCCCTGGCTATCTCCCATGCCAGTTATATCCTCCCTGCTTGTCTTTGCCTTTTGGAACCCCCCTTGTGAGCCTTTTCCTGATCCCTCTGCTGTCTACCTTCAACCCATCCCAAATTACTTAGTAGTTACTTATCCCTAATGCATTGTTTCACCCAGTAGAACGTAAGCTCATTGATAGTGGTGATGCTTTTGGCTTTGACTTTCTATCTCCAGGGGCCAGTGTTACTTCTTTGATAGTGAGCTTAGCTCCAACTTAGGGTTCTAGTTCTGTCACCAATACACACTGGTTTGTGTGAACCTGGGCAAGTCACT
This sequence comes from Dromiciops gliroides, assembly GCF_019393635.1. NCBI lineage: Eukaryota > Metazoa > Chordata > Mammalia > Microbiotheria > Microbiotheriidae > Dromiciops > Dromiciops gliroides. The sequence goes on from NC_057863.1 coordinate 598,136,188, forward strand.
TAACTTCTCCCACCTCTAGGCAACTCTCTAAGACTATGAGTTGCCGAGAAGAAATTTGGTAGATGGAGTTTCTCATTTGGGAGTTCTCTCTACCAATGAAAGATATAAATCCCTTTGTAGATATAGCAAGGGCACAAAGCCTGGAATTCACTTAAGAAATGACTGTTGGGGGCAGCTAGGTGGCACAGTGGATAGAACACTGGCCCTGGAGTCAGGAGGACCTGAGTTCAAATCCAACCTCAGACACTTACTAGCTGTGTGACCCTGGGCAAGTCACTTAAACCCAATTGCCTCACTAAAAAAAAAGAAAGAAAGAAATAAATGACTTAAGGTGAATTGAACTGAATTCGGTCCTGAGGTTCCCTCCTTCCTGTTGTCATTGTTCATATTTCTCTGAGGCAGGTTATAGGTCATATTCAACCAACAGGAATACAATGGTGCCTACCATGTGCATAGCATTGTGCTAGGCTCTCTGCACTCTGTGGCTCAGACTCCCAATTAGGGAAGGAAAGCAATGCTGGAAGGCTGGTCAGATCTGGCCTCCCACTGGGGGTGGTCTGTATCAGTGCCATCTCTGCAAAGCATGAGGTGAGGTAGAAATGGGAGCTCTTGTTAGGGAAGGAATGGCCTCTGGCTCTGCAGGTACAGGGTGGGTCAAAAGTCACGATGCTTTAATAACTTTAATAACTTGTTGAAAGTTATTTTTTCTTTATTTTTTGCCACTTGTGAGATTTGATTTTTCACACATAATATAAATTTATGCCTTATATATACTGTATATGATGCTGTGCTATTGTGAGTTTCTCCCAAATGTCTGATAAAATCTTACCATTTACAGGTAGTTTTTCCTGATTCCCCTTTAATGCTAGCCCATTCCCTCTGTCGATTATCCCCAATTTGCTGATCTCCAACCACACCCCACCTTGGATCATACAACCTTGAAAAAACTGAAAACTTACAGACCCCCAGAAGCAGCTAGAAAATAGCTGTACAAAAAACTTGAACCTTGGGACAGTGCTTCTTCTACCCTGGGAGCAGAGACCAACTTTAATATAAAGTTAAAAGTCAGGAAATAGGCTGGAAAATGAGCAAACAACAATAAAAAAAGAGAGAATCTAACCATAGAAAGCTACAATGGTGACAGGGAAGACCAAAACACAAACTCAGAAGAAGACAACAAAGACAAAATTTCTATATCCAAAGCCTCAAAGAAAAAATGTCAATTGGTTTCAGACTCATAAAGAATTCCTGGAGGCACTCAAAATGGATTTTTAAAATCAGAGAGGGAGAGGAACAACTGGGAAAAGATGGGCTCATGGTTCAATCATCAGGGGTAGATCACTGAGAGTAAAGTGTCCAGAAACACCCCCCCCCAAAAGACACACACACACACACACACACACACACACACACAGAGTATTCTCTACAGAGTTGTTGTTGCTTGTCCTTCATTCTCAAAGAGGATCATAACATGGGGGTGATGTCATGATTTGCACTGAATTGGATTTAAGTGAGGGAGGGCTTTGCAAAGTCACCAACCTCCTTCTCTCCTCCACAGCCATCTGGGTCCATTGGCAAGATATATATCAGGATGACTGGAGATAACACCCCCACAGAGTAATTGTTCCTTGAAGGCTTATCACTCATCAGCTGGTTCACAAAGGTAGATTGAAATTCTGACTAACCCATTCCTGAAGGTGCTGAAGCAGTTGCCTTATAATCCATAAGGCAATTTGTACTTTTTATCAGGTGGTGAGGTGAGTTCCCCATCACTGGAAGTATGAACAGAGGCTAAATGATTACTTTGCCCACAACTCCTGGCAGCTAATCTCTCACTCAATTCCCCTTTCTCTTCCTCAACATTCTGTACAGTGGCCTGGGGTGAAGAGGAGTGATCTGCCTAAAATATGGAGAATATTTCTGATTGGTCTTGATAAACTCTGCCCCCCCCCCCAGCTCCCCACCCCAAGTTGTCATGAGCAAGGAACAGAGGCACAGGATCACCAGGTAACAGGCTAGATGCCATCTAGTCCAGCCCCTTCATTTTAAAAATAGGAGAACTGAGGCCCGGGGCAGTTGGGTGACTTGCCCAAAGTCACAAAGGTAAGCATCTGAGCTGAGATTTGAACCCAGATCCATTGAATTTTCCATCCACTTGCTTAGCCTCACATCTTTTAGTGGGGGTGGGAGAGGGAAGAACAATAAGGGATGGCATTTCCTCTCCAGTCAATTCTCTGCATCTGAGGTTCAGAGCAACAGCAGAGTGAAGGGGCTGCCTCATGACAACATCCTGCAGGGGATTCAGATATTATTTCTGTCCCCAGCTGGGAGTCAGGACACCTGTGTTCAAATCTTGGCCTTGCCACTTAAAAGTTGTGTGACCTTGGGCAAGTCCCTTCACCCCTGTTTGCATTGCTGTACAATGGAGAGAGGGGACCTCTCAGGTCCTTTCTACCTGGTCCTGGAGTCATTTAAAACCCCACCCCTGTGGAGGAGGGACCTTACTAATGTGCTGAGCACAGGCAGATGGCTTCACTGTGCTGAGCCTCAGTTTCCTCCTCTGTGAAGTAGAATAACAAGTGTGCACTAGTACCTCGCTGAGCTATGGTGAGGGGGTATGTAAAGCAATTCACACATGTGAAGGTTTCATAGAAATGACAGTTATTGCTCATAGGAGGGGCATAGATTTAGAGCTGAATGGGAGCTTAGAGGACATCTGGCCCAACCCAACAGAGGAGGCAACTGAAGTCTAGAGATTGGCAGTGACAGTGTCAGTGTCAATGTGCATTTATTCGGTTATTCTATGTCAAGTGTGGGGAATACAGAGAAAGGCCCAAATAGGGTCCCAGCCCTCAAGGAGTGTCAATGACCATCCCAGGGGGGAGACAACATGCAAACAACGGGATCAATCCAGGATAAATGGGAGGTCATCTTGGTGGGAATGTACTAGCAGAGGGGGGAAATGGGGCTGGGAAAGACTCCTACAAGGTAGGATTTAAGCTGAAGGAATCCAGGGAAACTGGGAAGGAGAGTGTTCTAGGTATGTGAGAGAGTGTTCTAGGTATGGGGGAGAGCATTCTAGGTAGAAGGGAGAGCATTCTGGGCAAGAGGAGAGCATTCTAGGCATGGGGGATAGCATTTTAGGCAGGGGGAAGAGTGTTCTAGGCAGAGGGAGAGCATTCTAGGCAGGAGGAGAGCATTCTAGGCAGGGGGAAGAGTGTTTTAGGCAGGAGAAGAGCATTCTAGGCATGGAGTAGAGTGTTCTAGGCATGGGGAGAACATTCTAGGCATAGGGAAAGTGTTTTAGGCATGGGAAGAGCATTCTAAGCAGGGGGAGAGAGTTCTAGGCAGGGGGAAGAGTGTTTTAGGCAGGAGAAGAGCATTCTAGGCATGGAGGAGAGTGTTCTAGGCATGGGGGAGAGCATTCTAGGCAGGGAGAGAGCATTCTAGGCATGGGGGAGAGCATTGTAGGCATGGGAAGAGCATGCTAGGCAGGAGTAGAGCATTCTAGGCATGGGGAGAGTGTTCTAGGCATGGGGGAGAACATTGTAGGCATGGGAAGAGCATTCTAGGCATGGGGAGAGTGTTCTAGGCATGGGGGAGAGCCTGAGCAAAGGCCCAGAGTCCAAAGATAGAGAGTAGGATAAGAAGGCTGGTGTTGCTAGATGCTAGAGTATGCAGAGCAGGGTAAGGTAGAGAAGAAGCCTGGCAAGGGAGGAAGGGCCTATTTGTGGAGGGCGTTAGAAGACCACACAGCTAATACAGAAGATGGCAGGCTGTGAAGCGGGATCCTCAGTGGTCTTTCCAGGGGGCTCCCCTGGCCATGATCCTTAGTGAGCCAGGAGGACGAGCTCTGCGCAGGGCAGCCCAAGGAGGGGGTGGGGCCGAGCTGGAGGGCGTTCCAAGGCCCAGCTGTAGCCTCTCAATAGCACAAACTGTTGCAAGGGCCGGGAACCCTTGGAGGAGCCGAGGAGGGCGGGGCAGGGCAGCCTTAGGAGACAACAAGGGTAGCCTTGGTCCCCACGACTGGCACAGCATGGGTCACCATAGCAACAGTCACCACAGTGCAGGGATGCCTAGGGCGGTGAGCCTCTCAAAGCGCTTTTCCACCTCCAGCCCAGTGCATAGCTAGCTAGTGCTCTATTTTACAGAAGAAACTGAGGCACAGAGAAGGCAAGTGGTTTGGCCAAGGTCACAGAGCAAGCGAGGATCAGAGCCGGCTAGGACTGGAAACCAGTTCTGCTGCCTCGGCATCGAGTGCCAACACCAGGCTTCCTCTCCAGTCGGCCAAATCCCTTCCCTGCCTCCAACTCCACATAATCAGAGGCGATGGAACCCAGTTAGCCTGGAGTCCTACTGCGGTTTCCTAAGTGCTGGGAGCTTCCCAGGGAGGCCTCTCCTCCTTCCAAAGCATTTCAGCACCTGATCTATAACTTACCCATCAAGAGGGCTGCCAGAAGCACTGAGAGGCTGTGACTTGCCCAGGGTCACAAAGTCAGAGGTAGGATTCGAACCCAGGCCTTCCTGACTCTGCACTGCCTCTATCTGAGAAGTCACAGTATGTTAGAATCGGCAGGGCCCTTTAGGTTCATTCTGTCCAACTCCTTCCATTTACAGGGGCAGAGACAGAGAAGAAGGAATTTCCCCAAGGGCAGAGCCAGGACCGGAACCCAGGTGTCCTGACTCCCAGCCCGGGGCTTCTTCCAGCATGCTGCACTTAGTTCTCCAGCTGGCCGAAGGCACTGGCTGAGCCGGGCTGGCCAGTCTGTGCTGGCAGGAGAGGCAGCGGCTGCGTCCAAGCAGAGCACAGGACAGGGTCAGAGCAGGAACATGGCTAGATCTCTCCCTGCTCAGGCCTGGGGACGGCTGGACATGCAGAGGGGAAGTGGACCCAGGCCTGTGCTGCCGTGGGCTGTGACCTGCTGCTGGGCACCAGGCTGGAGGGTGGCTCTCAATCAGTGGGGGTGTAGTTCACATTCCAGGCCCCTGTCCTGGGCGGGGTACCAAAGCTCTGCCTTGCCCCTTCCCTCTGCCTCTGCCCTCCATACCCGCCTCTCTTCTCCCCGCTCCTCTTTTCCTTCTTCTTGGCTCCTTCCCATGCCTTACTTGGCTGCTCCTACACTCCTCTCTTTTCCCTTTCTTCTATCTCTTCTCAATTCTTTCTCACTTTTCCATTTCTCTTCTCCTCTGCCCTCCTCTCCTAATTTTTCCTCTCCACTCCACTCCTTTTCTCTTCTTCCCTCTCTCCTCCTCTCTTCTTCCTCTCTCCATCTCCTCTCCTCTCTTCTCCCTTGCTTTTCCTCTCCTCTTGGGAAAAGAGGAAGGTAAAAAAGAAGGAAAATATGAGATAAGATGCAACCATGATGCAAATCCTGGTGGAAGGTTAACCTTGCCTGGACCGGGGCTGGACTCACCCTCCCCCTCTCGCTGGGACATGCCCGTCAACTGAGCTCTATCCCAAAGGACCAAAGGAGCAAGGCCCAAGCTCTGTCTCGCCTATACAGAGAGATGAGGGCTCCAGATAAGATGAGCCTCTGGGAGGCTGAGCTCCAAAGAGACAAGGCAGATTGGCTCACGAGGAGGGCCAATGCTCCTCACTCTTCTGAGCAGCCTACACTTTGAGGAGAGGATGTCACAAGAGAAAGAGCACAGATCCAGAACCCTCCATTCAAATCAGAGATGCTACCTGCTTCCTCTGTGACTTTATTTTTTAAAATCTATTTTATTTATTTATTTGCTTTTCTATTTATTTATTTGTTTGTTTGTTTGTTGGGTGGTTGGTTTGGGGGGGTTTTGGGGGGGGCAGGGCAATGAGGGTTAAGTGACTTGCCCAGGGTCACACAGCTAGTAAGTGTCAAGTGTCTGAGGCCAAATTTGAACTCAGGTCCTCCTGAATTCAGGGCCAATGCTCTATCCACTGCGCCACCTAGCTACCACCTCCTCTGTAACTTTAGACAAATCCCTTAAACTCTTGAGATGCGCTTTCTTTCACCTCGCACAAAAAGTCAGAGTGGCTTCATCAAGAACAGGCCACATCGGACTAACCAAATTTCTTTTTTTTTTGGTCAGGATTCCTAAACTGAGAAAAATGGGGGGATGCTGTGGGTGTCATTTCCCTAAATTTTGGCAAAGCTTCTGGCAAAGCTTCTGGCAAAGCATCTCAAGTGAAGACTACTCTTCTGGAGAAGAGCTGTGTGGGAAGCACTTTGCAAACCTGGAAGAAGTGTCATGCAGATGGCGTGGCGGGGGTGGGGTAGGGGGAGCCCTGTATACATTTCCCTCTGATGCTCCTATTCCCAGAATGCCCGGCGTGCTTCTGGGGCAAGAACATGAAACCCAGGGTCAAAGGGTCAAAGGCTGTGGGCGCCAGCTCTGTAACCTGGGTGACCCTGGGCCAGTCCTTTCACTCCCCTGGACCCCAGTCTCTTCATCTGTAAAGTATAGGGGCTGGACCGGCTGTCCTCTCCAGTCTCTTCTAGCTGTCAATCTCTGATGCCATGATCTTGGGCACCCTCTGAGCTATGAATGGACTGGCCTCATTTCCCACAAACAGATGGGGAATAGAAGGGGATGGGGACAAGGTCTCAGGACGTGGAAAATCACTTTGGAGAACAGATTCTGAGAACTATGGAGCACCTTGAGACACTGCAGCCTACGGTGGGGTTGAGTGCTAGATGCGGAGTTAGAAAAACCCAGGTTCAAATATCACCCCTCACACTTATTAGCTGGCCAACCATGGTTAAGTTGGTTAAACTCGGCCTCAGTTCCTCCATTTGTAAAACAAGGTTAATGATGGCACCTGCCTACAATCAATGTTGCTAAATTATAGAATCAGAGATTCACAACAATCTCATCAATGGGTGAGGTCTATTCCAACCAGTCCTTGGCCAAGAATTCCTTCTATCGTATCCCCAACAAGTGATCATTTATCTTCTGTTCAAAACCAACATTCAGGGGGAAATCCACTGCTCCCAGAGGCCAGTCGTACCTCTTTTTGGAGAGCTCTCATTAAGAGTTTTGCCTTACAATCTTCCTCTCTGAAAATTCTACCCACTGTTCTTAAGACTTCCCTCTGGGGTCAAGCAGGACAAAGCTAACCCTTTTTTCAGGTTAACAGCCCTTCAAATAATCAAAGATAAGTAACACATCCCCTCCAAGTCTTCTCTTTTCAAGGCTAAAGGTCCCCTTCCAACTGATCCTTGATGAGCATGGTCTCTACTCCCTTCACTATGCTGGTTGCCTTCCTCATGTTATGTTATAGCACTATGTTGTGACACTCAGAACTGAAGGGCCAAAGGTCCAACCACAGTTACTTTCCTGCTGAAAAACTTTCCATGGCTCCCTATTGCCCTTAGAATAAAATGTATGAGAATATTTGACTAGCCTTCATGGCTTACCTTCCCAGTAGGATTTCACAATATTTCTCTCTGTAGATTCTATGTTCTTTCCTCAGTGCTGTTTATTGGAGGTCTCCTACTTGCTTCTAGATTGATGATACTGATTCCAAATTTGACCAACTACTAGTAGTAGGGGATGGGAGCAGAGAGCACCTCACTGAGTCCTGGGCATCTACAGTTTATACTATGAAACATTTGGAGCATGTTCACCACTGTGGAAAAACAACTTCACAAATGAGGTACCCCAGGAGATGAGAGATGGACTAGAGCAGTGGTGTCAAACTCAAATAGTTATAGAACTCTACAGGCCACATATTGACTTAGAAAACCACAAATTAAAATTATCTATGTTGTATTGTATTTTCATTTACTTTGTTAAATATTTCCTGGGGCAGCTAGGTGGCACCATGGATAGAGCGCTGGCCCTGGATTCAGGAGGACCTGAGTTCAAATCCAGCCTCAGACACTTGACACTTACTAGCTGTGTGACCCTGAGCAAGTCACTTAACCCCAACTGCCTCACAAAAAAAAAAAAAAAAGGAGGAAAAAAGTTAAATACTTTCAAATTACATTTTAATCTAGTTCAGGCCATATTTATTGCATTTTCCCAGCTAGCTCTGAGTTTGACACCTCTAGACAAGATGACATGTAAGGGAAATGTGTGGCCTTAAACTAGTTTTTTTATATTGAGTCTCAGTTTCGTTCCCCAGAAAATGAAGGACTAGATGACGTCATATTTCCCTCCTAGTTCTACAGCCAAAGGTCCCTTGTGGACAAGAACTTGGATCCAGGGTGTGAAGCGGGTCACCTTTCCCAAGGCCTTGACCCACCCCCCTCTTCCCTCACTCCACAAGCAAGGAGCACAGGTGAGCTACCATCAGACAGGTACACCCTAGTCCCAAGCTCAGTACATCTTTACAAACCATCTCCTTGAGAAATGGCTTTCTACTGAAGATAAGCAAAGACTTATCTGGATGGTGGAAGATGCCAAAGGGTCCAATGGAGACTCCCAGATTCAAAATTATTAGGATGAATAAGGTGATTTAATGGGAGAGGCTCAGGAATCAGGAAGCCCTGAGTTTAATCCCACCTGAGACAAATGCTAGCTGGGAAACATTGGGCAATTCACTCACGCTCTCTGAGAGTCAGTTTTCTCAGCCATAAAATGAAGGAACTTGACTCCATGGCCAACAAAGTCTAAACCAATGATCTTCTGACCACACACAGTCTCACCTCCTCCCACATGCCACTGTCCCACAAGGAATTTGAAGAATCTTCATGCCCACCTGTGATGTGACACGAGCCAATTTCAAGGCTCATGGGCATAGAATTGGGAGGATTGGTGTGAGGATAAGTAAGATGCAAGGGAAATGAGCACCCTGCTTGGGAGAAAGGAGACCTAGGTTCTGATACCCACGAGTGTCGACATTTATATGGGCTTTGAGGTGATCGCTTTGGAAGCCCACAATAACCTTGGAAGGTCAGTCAGCAGGTATTATTAGCCGCATTTCGGGTGGGAGTGGGAAGGAGGGAACCATACCGGTGATTTCATTAGAGTAGGAAACTTCTTGCAGTGGATAAAGCACCAGCCCTGGATTCAGGAGGACCTGAGTTCAAATCCGGCCTCAGACATTTTGACACTTACTAGCTGTAGCACCCTGGGCAAGTCACTTAACCCTCATTGCCCTGCAAAAAAAAAAAAAAAGAGTAGGAAACTTCTAGCTAGAGAACTCACTTTACTAATGCAGTTCAGTACCTTCTCCCCAATTTAATTACAATAACTAATCATTAAATATCATTTATTATGTGCCAGACATTGTGCCAAATGCTTTACAATTATGAGCCAATTTGATCCTCACCGCAGTCCTAGGAGATGGGTGTTATTATTAGTCCCGTTTTACAGATGGGGAAACTGAGGCAGACAGCCAGTAAACGACTTCACCAGGCACCCAGCTAGTAAGTGTGAGGTGTGGTCCTCTTGATTCCACATCTAGCACTCAACCCACTTCAACCCTCAACCTCTCAAGGTGCTCTGTAGTTCTAAAAAGCCTTGCTCTGAAGCTAACTGCCAAACCAAGAGGCTTTCTCCCCATTCCTTTCTGTTCCCCATCCACTTGCAGGAACAAGGCCAGCCCATTCATAGCTCTGAGGTTGCTTCCTTCTGCACAGTAGGTGTACAGATGGTAGGCCTGGGCATGAAGGAAGCGTTCTTTGCTTGGTGCACTTCAGCTATTTTTAAAGGACCATGTAAACACGCTGTGCTGTGTCAATAAGAAGGAATGAGGTCATCTTTTGAAAAGCCAAAAACCCTTAAAAATTTTTTTTTTTTTACAACCACAAAACATCTCAAAGCATCAGCATTTCAAAGTTCTAATGGAGGCCTGCTCCATCTGAGAAGCCTCCCAGAGCTAAGCCCACTTTCCCTGACCTAGGACCCTGTCTCAGAAAGGGACTCTTTGCAGCTGGTCTCAGAGCAGTTTCTATCTGAACTTCATTGAAGAGGATAATAATGAGGGTCAATAACAGGCTTCACCGGGGCAGCTAGGTGGCACGGTGGGCTCTGGATTCAGGAGGACCTGAGTTCAAATCTGGACTCAGACTCTTGACACTCACTAGCTGTGTGACCTCCAGCAAGTCACTTAACACCCATTGCCCCACAAAAAATAAATAAATAAAAACAGGCTTCACCAGCATTGATATGGTAACTTTCATGTTTACAAATATTATAATCCTCACAACAGCTGTAGGAAGTAGAAGCTGTTCCCGTCTCCATCTTACAGATAAGAAAACTGAAGCAAACAGAGGGCCAGTCAAATCAATAAGCATTTATGAAGTGATTACTATGCGAGTTAAATTACTTGCCTAGGGCCACACATTAAGTGTCTGAAAACCACATTTGAACTCAGGTCTTCCTGACTACCAGGTCCAGTGCTCTACCCATTGTACCACCTAGCTACTATAGATTATGTAATAATACTAATATTAGTAATACTAACAATAGCAACAACCTTGCTCTGAGAATCAGATCTCCAGGGTCTGCCTCTTGCTTCTGCACGTATCCCTTGGCTTCGCTGCCAAACCATCTCCCCCAGGGGTTATAAACTTGGATAGATTTCGGGAGGTCTATGTCTTTTTAAAACAATATTTTAATCTTTGTATTTCAATATGATGGGTTGCCTACAGAAGTGTATACAGCTTATTTTGTTGTGTGTAAAAACCTTATCCTGAGCAGGGGTCCAGAAGCCTCAGCAGAGAGCCACAGGGCTCTGGGATGCCAAAAAAGGAACCTCTGATCTACTCCTTCCCTTACCCCCACTGGGAGTTATTGGTTCCCATTCTCTTTGACTCTTAGGAACTGTGCTGAGGCCACCAGTGGCCTCCAACCACATACTGTAATCAATACTATCCTGTTTCTTCACCTCATTGGCTCTACTCTATCTGAATTACTGACCCCTTGGACCTTGCCCTCCCCTCCCTTCTTTCCTCTCTCCTCCATGGGCTCCTGGGCTTCCCCTGCCTCTCCCCCCATCACCCCTCCCTCAAGCCATTGATCAAGGCTCCAATTCATTTCCACTCACCAAACACACTTTGAATGCTTTGTGTGGCTACGGCCTTATGCTGGCACACAGAAAAAAATAAAATCTGCCCTCAAGGAGATCACAATCTAATGGGGACAGAGGGAAGGCAACAGGTGTTCAAATAAGCATGATCCAAGGGCTAGTGTCACAGGAACAAAAGAGCGATACAGACTAAGTGCCCCAAGCAGATCAGGAAAGAGGGGAGATTGGGGATCTAGAACAGGAAGGAACCTCAGAGGCCATCTGGTCCAGTCTCCTGCTTTTACAGGTAAGGAAACCGAGGCACGGTGAACTTGCCCAAGGTCAAACAGGGAGTGTCAAAAAGTAGGATTTGAACCGAGGCCCTCTGCCTCCAGGGTCAGCATTGTTTCCACTGCACCACAAGGCCTCCCAAATCGGAGAAAGTTGATCTGAGATTTGAAGGACTTCAAAAGGTGGGAATGGAAAGGAACGTTCCAAACATGGATGGTAGAATGAGGACACGATTTGGGAAGATCTAATAGTTTGGTCTGGCTGGAAATGCAGAGAAAGAGAGTCAAGTGAAATAAGGCTAAAAAGGCAGATGGAGCCAGATCTGGAGGGCCTTCAATACCAAGGTAAGGAACCTGTATTTAATTCTGTAAGTAATAAGGAGCCACTAAAGGTTTTCAAGTAGAGTCAGATCTGTGCTTTAGATTACTACTGTAGCCTGGGAAGAAAAGATTGGAGGGAAAAGAGATGGTAGGCAGAGGTGCAAGTTATAAAGATATTACAATTGTCCAGGAAAAAGGTGATAAAGGCAAGTTGTGCTACTGTGAGTGGAGAAGAGGGGATGGATGTAAGTGATACTATAGAAACTGGATGCTAGGGGCAAGGGAGAAGGAATTGTCAACAACTCCAGTTTTGAGGCTGGGTGACTGCAGGGGTGGTATTGTCATAGATGGCTATAGTATTTCACTCAGAGCTGATTACCAGATCTCTATGGAATTACAGAATCTCAGAGGTAGAAAGGATCTAAGAGGTCCTCTAATCCAATCTTCCATCCAGTGTGGGACAGCTAGGTGGCGCAGTGGATAGAGCACTAGCCCTGAAGTCAGTAGGACCTGAGTTCAAATTTGACCTCAAACACTTGATACTTACTAGCTGTGTGACCCTGGGCAAGTCATTTAACCCTGATTGCCACAAACATCTGGGGCCACCTCCGGTCATCCTGATGTATATCTCACCACTGGACTCGGATGCCTCTGGAGGGGAGGGTGAGGCTGGTGACTTTGCCCAGTCCTGCCTCACTTAAAACCAATTCATTGGGGGGCAGCTAGGTGGCGCAGTGGATAGAGTACTGGCCCTGGAGTCAGGAGTACCTGAGTTCAAATCCGGCCTCAGATACTTAACACGTACTAGCTATGTGACCCTGGGCAAGTCACTTAACCCCAATTGCCTCACTTAAAAAAAAAATTTTTTTAAAGCCAACAACAATTCATTGGGCAGCTAGGTGGCGCAGTGGATAAAGCACCTGCCCTGGGTTCAGGAGGACCTGAGTTCAAATCCGGCCTCAGACACTTGACACTTACTAGCTATGTGACCCTGGGCAAGTCACTTAACCCCCATTGCCCTGCAAAATAATAATAATAATAATAATTTAAAAAAAACCCCAATTCATTGTAAGACATAACATCTGCTATGGTTGTCTTTGAGAATGAAGGACAAACAACAATAACCATCCAGTATAGAATTCTTCCTATTAAATTCCCAACAAGTGGTTACTTGAGTTCAAGTCAGATATTCAGATATTTACTGTGTGGCCCAGAGCAAGTCACCTAAACTTTGCCTCGGTTTCCTCAACTGTAAAATGAGGAACATTAAGAGCACTTACTCCCCAGGGTTGTTGTCAGGATCAAATGAGATAATATTTGTAAAGCACTTACTACAGTGCCTGGTGCACAGTAGTAAGCGTTTAATAAGTGCTTGTTTCTTTCCTTCCTTTCTACACTTCCAGTGCCAGGAATCAGTCAAGCATTCATTAAGTATTTACTATGCTCCAAACACTGTGTTAAGGGCAAGGGATATAAGGAAAGGTAAAAAGAGTATCTGCCCTCAGGGAGCTTACCTTCTAAAAGAGGAGATAATATGTACATAAACTGAACAGGAATATATGAGAGATGCATACGAAATAGACACAAGGCAAACTTAGATGGAAAGGGAGTAATTTTGTTTGTTTTATTTTTAACCAGGGGTTCTAGAAGGTAGCAGTGAAGAGGAAAATCATTTCATACATGGGGGCCAGCTAATGAAAAGGTATGGAGATGGGACTCATTTTGACTTTGTGGTCCACTAAGATACCTAGATCTTTTTCACATGAACCATTCTTGTTTTCTGGTCAAGCCTCTACCATCAACGCCTGCAAAACTGATTATCTGAATATCACCAGTACAAGACTTTATATTCACCTTTGCTAAATGTCTTCTTATTTGCATAGTGTCTCTCCCATTAAAATGTGAGCTCCTTAAGGGCAGGAATGGGGGGTTTTGCCTTCCTCAGGTTCTGCCACAGAGATTAGTGCATAGTAAGTATTTAATAAATACTTATTAAATGACTCATTTTGTTTCATCCTATCATTCTAGCTTACCGAGATTTTTTTTTGGACCCCGATTGTCATTTCCCTTCTACAAACTCCAGCCTCTCATCCTTTCTCTGGTTCTGACTTTTTGGTTATCCACAGCAGAGGTGTCAAACACCCACTGGTGGCCCACAACACTCTCCAGTGTGGCCTGAACCAAATGAAAACACAGCTGGGAAATATTGAACAAAATGAATAAAAGCACAATAAAAAAAAGGAGAATATTACATTTTAAAACTAAGTCAATATGTGGCCTACAGGGATGCTGATGTATGGCTTAGTGGTCCCCATTTCTATTTGAGTTTGACACCACAGTTCTATAGAACATTCCCCGTAGATATCAAGCTGCAATCTGAAATTTAACGCATCGCCTTCATCCTGTCTCCCCCTGCGTCTCCATGAATTCCTTGAATTGGTCTATTATTTCTGTCCTTACAAACCTCCTGGACTGTGACACCATGCAGCATGCTGCAATGGCATGGGGGCCAACAAGAAGATGAGAGCCTTGTACGTCCCAGAATCCTCTGTGTCCAGCCTTCAAGAGCATTGATCTCAGGACCACTGCTGCTGAGAGTCATTCTAGCCTGGTAGGGGTGGCAGGGTGGGGTGTGTGGAGGGAGGATGCAGAGAGGGGGATGCTTGTGCTCCTGTTCAGGAAATTATCCTTAATTATGCTCCCAGCTGCAGTGCTTGGTAATTTGGACCTAGAGAATGGCAGCCAGAGATGCTGGATTTGCAAAGTGACTGCGGGGTGTGGGGGTGGGTTGGGCCAAGAGTCAGTAAATATGGGTTTTGGGATCATGTCTGCCAGTTATTGGCTGTGTGATCTTAGACAAGTAACTGCCCTTCCCTGGCCCTCAGTATCTTCCTCTGTTGGAATAGTCTCAATGGGCCTTTCCAGTTCAGTTCTAAATTCTGAGTATAGATGAGTTTTAGTTTAACAACAAATTTGGGATGGGCATAATATGAATGGGCACTATCTCTCCAAACTCAGCCTGCCTCCATCCGTCTACCCACCCACCCATCCATCCATCCATCCATTTCTTTATCCAACAAGCATTTATTTTTTCAGTTGTGTCTGATTCTTCATGGCTTCATTTGGGCTCTTCTTGGCAGAGATACTGGAGTGGTTTGCCATTTCCTTCTCCAGCTCATTTTACAGATGAGGAAATTGAGGCAAACAGGGTAAAGTGACTTGCCCAGGGTCACACAGCTAGGAAGTATCTGAGGCTGGATTTAAACTCAGGTCTTTCTGACTCCAGGTCCAGCACACTATCTATTTTACCACATAGCTGTCCCCAAGCATTTATTAAGCACCTGCTAAGAGCCAGATACTTTGTTATTATTGAAAGACAAAAATGAAACTGACCCTGCCTTCAGAGAGCTTACATTCTTTTGTTTTCCTTTTTTTCTTTCTTTTATTTTGTGAGGCATTGAGGGTTAAGCGATTTGCCCAGGGTCACACAGCTAGTAAGTCAAGTGTCTGAGGCCAGATTTGAGTCAAGTGTCTCCTGAGTCAAGTGTCTGAGTCCAGATTTGAACTCAGGTCCTCCTGAATCCAGGGCCGGTGCTTTACCCACTGTTCCACCCAGCTGCCACAAAGCTTACATTCTTTTGAAGGTAAACAACATGTACACACACACACAAACCAAACATAAACTGTATACAAAGTAGCCAGAAAATAATTTTCTGGGATGAGATAGGGCCCAAGGCTGGCTCTCCTGTGACATGAAGCATCTGAGCTGATCTCTGAAGGGAGTGAGGGATGGAAACAGGTGGCGGTATATATTCTAGGAATCAGGCCCAGCCTATGCAAAGGCCCAGAGATAAGATGATAGAAAAGCAATGAGGCCTGGGCAGTTAGGTGGCACAGTGGATAAAGCACTGGCCTTGGATTCAGGAGGACCTGAGTTCAAATCCGACCTCAGACACTTGATACTTACTAGCTGTGTGACCCTGGGCAAGTCACTTAACCCCCATTGTCCCTCAAAAAAAGAAAAGAAAAGAAAATCACTGAGGCCCATTTGACTGTTGAGGCAGAGATGGTTTTGTTTTCCTCTTTGTATCTCCAGTTCCTAGCAAGGTGCTTGGAACCTAGCAATGACACATCAGCACACCTACTAGGCGGCTTAATAGATCATTATTTATTACCTAAATTAATTAAATACTATTTAACTATCTTACAAAAGTCATTTTAAAATTAATCACACTAAACAACTGATTAAACGCCCACCCAATTCAAGTCAATAGACATTGTCTGGCATAAACCCCATTTTACAGATCGTGGCATTGTAGCTAGCTCCAGATCCAGCAGGGTTCTGCAAGCCCTCACCCCTTTGCTTTACAATTGAGGTGCAGTGACTTGCCCAGAATTCCACTGGCTACACCTTGTTAGCAAGGGTTAGACCTGGGCTGGACTCTGAGAGCAGGGCCCTTTCTACCAGGTTGCCTGAGGAAGGCTACATCTAGATAGGACCTTTGGGTCTGACGGGCACACTTTGGGAAGGATGTCACTAACTGTGAGAGGATCTAGAGAATGAATGGGACCATGGAAAGGTGAAGGGTCATTACAGGAGGAACAGTGGAAAGAACCAATCAGGTAGTCTGGAAAGGAGGAGATCCAGGTGACTGAAGGGACAGGGATACCATAGGAGCCTTCAGGTCCCTCCCTACAGGGCTATTCTGTCAGATTCTGTTGGGCCCCAAGGGACGAACCAGGAGCATCTGGGGTGAAGTGATGGAGAGGCAGTCCTTCCGCTTGATAAACAGAAAAAAATCCTAATAACTGGAGCTGTCCCCTAGTGTCACAGGCTGCCTCAGAAGATAGTAGCTTCCCTTTCACTAAAGGTCTTCCTAAGGTTGACCAACCATTTGTTGGAGATTTTATAGATGAATTCCTGGACCATTTGGAGGCTTGATTCAGAGCTGGAAGGGACAACCCAGTCCAAACCCTTCAGGAGGGGAAACTGAGGTCCAGAGAGGTTAGCTAAGTGGCTTGCCCAAGAGCATGTGGTGTCAGAAATGGGATTTGAACCCAGGGCTCTTTCTATATTGTGCCACATGGCCTCCTAGAGTCCCTCCCTGAGATTCTGAATGAAGAGACTTTCTCAACTCCAATTCTGTTCATTCGTATTCCTAATCTGGAAGAGCCGAATCATTTTCGAATTTCCCATCCCCCTATTTGCACAAGCAAAAAGAAGTTCATTTAAAAAAAAAATTGATCATAAGACAGACCTAAGTGATAGAGCACACACAAAAAGAGTTGAGAAAAGCTCAATTAGATCTCTTTTCCTAAAGGTCACTGCCTGCAGGGGATTTCCCTTCGGCACCCTCTGATACCCCACAGTCATGCCACCATTAGCAAAAAGGATACCTTCCAATGACCCCAGGAATTGTCAGAAGCTGCAATCAGAAACTGGGATCAGAGGGACATGCCCAGAATGCAGTCTCTCCTTTGCATCTCAGAGTCCCTCTTTCCCTACTGTCTGGGCAAGGAGGTTGCCACTCCCTGCCCACTTGGCCCCAACAGATCACACAACAACAATAAACAACTTTAAGCTTGGTACTCCCGAGATGCCAGGAAGAAGGCTGCCATTAGGATGAGCATGCCAGCAGCGGTGAATTTATGGGAAGATGTGGTAAACAGTTAAATGGGAATGGGCAGTGATCAGTATTATTGGAGGGCATACCCACATCGATGAGGTCACAGATCCATTGGAGTAAGCTTAAAACCACACTAAGCTGGAGGCAGCTAGGTGGTGCAGTGGATAGAGCATTGACCCTAGATTCAGGAGGACCTGAGTTCAAATCTGGCCTCAGACACTTGATACCTACTAGCTGTGTGACCCTGGGCAAGTCACTCAATCCTCATTGCCCTGCAAAAACAAACAAACAAAAAACCCCACTACACTAAGCCTTTTGGGACACCCTGTATAAAGATCTGCAAGGTGCTTTCCAGATGTTATCTTATTTGAGAGAGGAGATAATGTATAGAACACATTTGAGCTTCCCAATGGTACCAAACATCAGAACTGGAGGTATTATTATCTTCATTTTACAAATGCGGAAACTGAGGCCTAGAGAGGGGGCAATGACCTCTCTTAGGTCAAATGGTTATTAAGACACATTGGTGGGGCAGCTAGGTGGCGCAGTGGATAGAGCACCGGCCCTGGAATCAGGAGTACCTGAGTTCAAATCCGGCCTCAGACACTTAACACTTACTAGCTGTGTGACCTTGGGCAAGTCACTTAACCCCAATTGCCTCACTTAAAAAAAAAAAAAAGACACATTGGTAGAATTTGAACCCAGGGATTCTTGCTTCCAAATCCATCATGCTAGCCAATTTATTATGTTGTCTCTCATACACAGAGGCTAGGGTCACTCAGCCCCTTGGCCATGGGCAACCTGGAAATGGGTCCTGGCACCAGGTGGGCTTGTCCCTCTGCTTTCCCTGAGAAGACACCATTGCCTCTTCTTCCATTTCCGTTACCCAGACTCAGCACTGAGGAAGCCAGAGCTCTGCCCAGCCCACG